>NC_069503.1:836097702-836255784 GCF_027579735.1 Bombina bombina | reverse complement strand
TTTAAACTATAGTCACCACTGCACCCTATGGTTTCTCCTTTCTCTTGCTTGTCCTTCGATCGAATGACTGGAGATGGCAGTTAGGGAGGAGCTATATAGACAGCTCTGCGTGGGGATCCTCTTGCAACTTCCTGTTGGGAAAGAGAATATCCCACAAGTAATGGATGATCCGTGGACTGGATACACCACAAGAGAAATAAATTTATCAGGTAAGCATAAATTATGTTTTTTTCAGTTCTTTTGACAGACTTGCAGTCTAGGCCAATCAGTGCCTGCTCCCAGATAACTTCTTGTGCACGAGCACAGTGTTATCTATATGAAATACGTGAACTAACACCCTCTAGTGGTGAAAAACTGTTAAAATGCAATCTGAAAAGAGGGTGGGCTCAAGGTCTAAGAAAATTAGCATATGAAACCTCCTAGGTTAAGCTTTCAACTAAGAATACCAGAGAACAAAGCAAAATTGGTGGATAAAAGTAAATTGGAAAATTGTTTAAAATTACATGCTCTATCTGAATCATGAAAGTTTATTTTGGCCTAGACTGTCCCCTTTAAGAATTGACTATTGGTATAATAATGAATATTCCAGCATAAATGTTAGAAATATGTTAGAAATGTAGGAAATGTAGTTTCTATTGGT
This sequence comes from Bombina bombina, assembly GCF_027579735.1. Taxonomy (NCBI): domain Eukaryota; kingdom Metazoa; phylum Chordata; class Amphibia; order Anura; family Bombinatoridae; genus Bombina; species Bombina bombina. The sequence continues at coordinate 836,255,144 of NC_069503.1, read as the reverse complement.
ATGTACTATTCCAGAGAGGGGGCATAATAACCCCATGCAATCCACTAGTGAAAAGGAGAAAGTGCAAACAGGGATTCAAAGGGTTAATACACGAGGGGAAAAAATGAATGTGCCCACAAGAGGAGGGCGGAGACTACAGGCAATATAAGAGGAGCATTTTGGATCCAAAATGGCATCTTGATAAAGGCTTTGAAGCCGAAACAACTTGAGGAAGCCATACGTTTGATCTAATTTCCATAATGGAACTACAAGGAGTACACTCGCAAAGAAGTGTGGGATCTTCAAGTTATACAGTGAGCGCTCACATAAATAATTCCCAAATCAATCAAGGGGAAACGAAAATTTTAAAGAAACCTGGAGGATCCAGACAGGGACGTAGGTGAACCTAGGGACTGATTAGCTACCCGCGTCATGTGATCCATCCAGGAAGTACGGAGGAAGACGGAACAGAAACAAAAGTACTCGCTACATATCGCATCCAACCGAGAGGTAAAGGATTGAGACGACCGAAGGACCTACGATATAACAGCACAGTGGATCCTACACAGCTGTGTATTGACATGGTCACGACGGTAGGAGAGAACGTGGTAATTCACGGACGCCAAAGAATGGCTGACTGACAGGTACTGTTTTTTTTCCTTGCTGAAACGGAGCAGAACAAGTAAAAAGTGAAAAGTACTTTTTTAAGATACGAACATTCCCTCTAAAGGTTTTTTATTTGGTCTTGAGTCCCCTGCACCTGTAATATTGAAGAATAGAATCTGATAGAGACTGACAACTAGGAAACTAAATGAAAATTAATGGAAGATTAGGTGTCTGGTGGCATTGCGTGTAGCATATATTGCAGATTTTGGAGTTTTTTATGTAATTGGCTTTCTTGATTAAGGTTTGGATGAGAGTGTGAATGTGAACATCGGTGAATGAACCCTTCATTATTATTATTTTAAGTCAATGCTTATTGCATTTAAAAATGTTTTTAAACATTTCAACACATTGGAGTATTTTTTAGACATTTATTTTTTAGACATTTATTTTTTAGACATTTATTTTTTAGACATTTATTTTTTAGACATTTATTTTTTAGACATTTATTTTTTAGACATCTATTTTTTAGACATCTATTGCATGGAAATAGATTTTGTATAATACATTTTCACATTAACTTTATCATTAAATGAGTTATAGATTTACTTTGTAGCTCTCAGATTAGAGCATTTTTCTCACATTTATTAACCCTTTCCAGCAAGGAATGCACCATCTTTTGTGATTATTTGTACTTGTTTTTTACAAATTAATTTTGGGATAATTTGTATTTTTTAGGTGGCAGAGTTTGGGTAACTTTGGATTTGTAGAATAGAAATACCCCAACTTACTTTATACCGAATGGGGACATGACTATTGGCAGCTGTGGGGGAGACCCAGATATAGATCTCATGGCTTCTGTGTCCTGAATCACAAATTACTGAGGTATGGTTCGAAGATCAAGGGGATACTCAAGAGGGAGTTTAATAGATGCATTGACAGCTCCTTGGCAGTACAAACATAATATACTTATTTCCCTCCGATTGTGCTTCTTCCAAGTGTGGTAGCAGCTCTCAATCAGAAGCATGTTCCAACTACTTCTGATAGCTTTATCATGGCCTTGCAGGACCTGGTTTGCGGATCTAGTGAGGATGTCTAGTCTACCATGCCTCCTTTTGCATCTACCACTGAGATCCGACCTGCTGTCACATGGTCCCGTTCTATTCAAAACCTACAATCTCGTCAACCTAACTGCATGGAGATTGAATGGTTGATTCTTTCTCAGAGAGGTTTCTCTGATTTGGTGATTGGTACATTGATAAGACCCATAAGCCTGTCACTAGAAAGATTTACCATAAGGTATGGAAAGTATATTTGTCCTGTTATTCTAAACAGGGTTATTCCTAGCATTCTGAACTAGTACGTTGAATCCTACAGTTTTTTGGCCTTGTCTGTATTACTACACTGAAAATTAGCTTGATTGCCTGACATTCAATCATTTGTTCTGGCTTTGAACAGAAATCATCCGCTCTTCCATGGAGTTTAAATCTAATTCTGAAGGTTTTACAACACCCTTATTTGAACCTACGCACAATTTGGATTTAAAACTACTTACTTGGAAGGTACTTTTTTGTTGGCTTTTCTGCACAGAGAGTGTCAGAATTATTGTCCCTTTCTTTCATGTAATTGGCAAGAGTCCATGAGCTAGTGACGTATGGGATATACATTCCTACCAGGAGGGGCAAAGTTTCCCAAACCTCAAAAATGCCTATAAATACACCCCTCACCATACCCACAAATCAGTTTTTACAAACTTTGCCTCCTATGGAGGTGGTGAAGTAAGTTTTTGTGCTAAGATTTCTATGTTGATATGCGCTTCTCAGCATTTTTGAAGCCCAATTCCTCTCAGTGTACAGTGAATGTCAGAGGGATGTGAAGGGAGTATCACCTATTGAATGCAATGGTTTTCCTCACGGGGATCTATTTCATAGGTTCTCTGTTATCGGTCGTAGAGATTCATCTCCTACCTCCCTTTTCAGATCGACAATATACAGGGAGTGCAGAATTATTAGGCAAATGAGTATTTTGACCACATCATCCTCTTTATGCATGTTGTCTTACTCCAAGCTGTATAGGCTCGAAAGCCTACTACCAATTAAGCATATTAGGTGATGTGCATCTCTGTAATGAGAAGGGGTGTGGTCTAATGACATCAACACCCTATATCAGGTGTGCATAATTATTAGGCAACTTCCTTTCCTTTGGCAAAATGGGTCAAAAGAAGGACTTGACAGGCTCAGAAAAGTAAAAAATAGTGAGATATCTTGCAGAGGGATGCAGCACTCTTAAAATTGCAAAGCTTCTGAAGCGTGATCATCGAACAATCAAGCGTTTCATTCAAAATAGTCAACAGGGTCGCAAGAAGCGTGTGGAAAAACCAAGGCGCAAAATAACTGCCCATGAACTGAGAAAAGTCAAGCGTGCAGCTGCCAAGATGCCACTTGCCACCAGTTTGGCCATATTTCAGAGCTGCAACATCACTGGAGTGCCCAAAAGCACAAGGTGTGCAATACTCAGAGACATGGCAAAGGTAAGAAAGGCTGAAAGACGACCACCACTGAACAAGACACACAAGCTGAAACGTCAAGACTGGGCCAAGAAATATCTCAAGACTGATTTTTCTAAGGTTTTATGGACTGATGAAATGAGAGTGAGTCTTGATGGGCCAGATGGATGAGCCCGTGGCTGGATTGGTAAAGGGCAGAGAGCTCCAGTCCGACTCAGACGCCAGCAAGGTGGAGGTGGAGTACTGGTTTGGGCTGGTATCATCAAAGATGAGCTTGTGGGGCCTTTTCGGGTTGAGGATGGAGTCAAGCTCAACTCCCAGTCCTACTGCCAGTTTCTGGAAGACACCTTCTTCAAGCAGTGATACAGGAAGAAGTCTGCATCCTTCAAGAAAAACATGATTTTCATGCAGGACAATGCTCCATCACACGCGTCCAAGTACTCCACAGCGTGGCTGGCAAGAAAGGGTATAAAAGAAGAAAATCTAATGACATGGCCTCCTTGTTCACCTGATCTGAACCCCATTGAGAACCTGTGGTCCATCATCAAATGTGAGATTTACAAGGAGGGAAAACAGTACACCTCTCTGAACAGTGTCTGGGAGGCTGTGGTTGCTGCTGCACGCAATGTTGATGGTGAACAGATCAAAACACTGACAGAATCCATGGATGGCAGGCTTTTGAGTGTCCTTGCAAAGAAAGGTGGCTATATTGGTCACTGATTTGTTTTTATTTTGTTTTTGAATGTCAGAAATGTATATTTGTGAATGTTGAGATGTTATATTGGTTTCACTGGTAAAAATAAATAATTGAAATGGGTATATATTTGTTTTTTGTTAAGTTGCCTAATAATTATGCACAGTAATAGTCACCTGCACACACAGATATCCCCCTAAAATAGCTAAAACTAAAAACTACTTCCAAAAATATTCAGCTTTGATATTAATGAGTTTTTTGGGTTCATTGAGAACATGGTTGTTGTTCAATAATAAAATTAATCCTCAAAATACAACTTGCCTAATAATTCTGCACTCCCTGTACTCTCATATTCTATTACCTCTACTGATAAACGTTTCAGTACTGGTTTGGCTACCTACTATATGTGGATGGGTGTCTTTTGGTAAGTAAGTTTTCATTTACTTAAGACACTCTCAGCTATGGTTTGGCACTTTATGTATTTATATAAAGTTCTAAATATATGTATTGTACTTATATTTGCCATGATTTAGGTTTCAGTATATTTTCTTTTGCAGATTGTCAGTTTCATATCTGGGAAATGCATTTTTAGGAAAATATATTTCTTACCTGGGGTATAGTCTTTTTTACAATTGAATGTCATTTTAAATTTGCGGGCAGAATTAGGCTCACGAGGGCGCAAAATGCCAAACTATATTGCGTCATTTTTGGCGCAAGATTTTTTTTGCCGCAAAATTTACCTTCGATGACGCAAATTCGGAATTTCCGGCATCTTTGTCGACGCCGAGTCCTTTCACAAGGTTGCGTCTTCAATGACGCGAGTGTGTCATTTCCCGGATTTTGTTAGCGCCAAAATATGTTCAGTTTAATTGTGCGTCATTCTTGGCGCCAAATATTTTCATTAGTTAAACCCCATTTCCTATATGCCTCTTGCCTTTTTTCTCTATAAGAGGGCTATGCTGTTGCATTTTTTTCCCATTCCTGAAACTGCCATACAAGGAAATTGATAATTTTGCTTTATATGTTGTTTTTTCTTTATATGTTGTTTTGTCAGACTTTACATCCAGGGGAGGGGTCTCTCCATCCAAAAGTGTGTGTTTTCTCAGATTGTTCAGATGTGGGGTCTTTCAGAAATAGATCTGATGGCTTCTCATCTAAACAAGAAAACTTCCCAGGTACCTGTCCAGGTCCAGGGATCTTCAGGCGGAAGCAGTAGATGCGTTGACACTTTCTTGGTGCTACCAACCTGCTTATATTTCTCTTGTAAGGTGTATCCAGTCCACGGATCATCCATTACTTGTGGGATATTCTCCTTCCCAACAGGAAGCTGCAAGAGGATCACCCACAGCCGAGCTGTCTATATAGCTCCTCCTCTTCCTGCCACCTCCAGTCATTCTCTTGCAGCTCTAGACAAACATGGAAGCAGTTAGAGAGATGTGGTGTAATTTAGTTTGTTTTTCTTCAATTTAAAAGTTTATTATTTTTAAATGGTACCGGAGTTGTACTATTTTGGTCTCAGGCAGAAAATAGAAGAAGAATCTGCCTGTGGTCTCTGATGATCTTAGCAGGTTGTAACTAAGATCCATTGCTGTTCTCACACATAACTGAAGAGAGAGGTAACTTCAGCTTGGGGAATGGCGTGCAGGGTACCCTGCTATGAGGTATGTGCAGTCTAAATTTTTCTAGGAAATGTGTATGCAAGAAAATGCTGTTAAATACTGGATTTATCTGAGGTAAGCCTGATTACAGTGATTTAACAACAACTAGTATCATGCTTGCTGTTAGAGGTAATACTCTTATTATTTTTCACAATTCTGACATATAAAAAGTTTGCTGGAAGTGCTTAAACGTTTTTTATATGCATATTGGTGATAAAACTTTATTGGGGCTTAGTTTTTTTCCACATGGCTGGCTAATTTTGGCCTAGGGATAGTTTTTGTTGGCCTCTCACTGTGAATACATGAGTGGGAGGGGCTAATTTCGCGCCTAAATGCGCATAAGATTTTGCAGTCTGAGACATCCAGTTTCCCTGAAGGAGTCCCCTGAATGCTTAGGACCTCTCTGAAGGGTTTTTGGGCTTTCCAAAGTTGATTGAACGGGAAGGTAGGGCCACAGCAGAGCTGTGGCAGTTGTGACTGTTAAAAAATGTTTATTTCGTTTTTTTGATCCGTTTTTGAAACTAAGGGGTTAATCATCCATTTGCAAGTGGGTGCAATGCTCTGTTAGTCTATTATACACACTGTAAAAATTTCATTTGATTTACTGCTTTTTTTCACTGTTTTTCAAAGTCTAAGCTTCTTAATATTCCCTTTAAGGGGCAGACCCTATTCGGGCCTGGTTTGAAGGAGATCATTTCTGATATTACGGGAGGAAAGGGTCATGCCCTCCCTCAGGACAGGTCTGATAAATCAAGGGCCAAACAGATTAATTTTCGTGCCTTTCGAAACTTTAAGATGAGCGCGGCATCAACTTCCTCTAATACAAAACAAGAGGGAACTTTTGCCCAGTCCAAGTCGGTCTGGAGACCTAACCAGGCTTGGAACAAAGGTAAGCAGGCCAAAAAGCCTGCTGCTGCCTCTAAGACAGCATGAAGTATTGGCCCCCGATCCGGTGACGGATCTAGTAGGGGGCAGACTTTCTCTCTTCACCCAGGCTTGGGCAAGAGATGTCCAGGATCCCTGGGCGTTGGAAATTGTATCCCAGGGATATCTTCTGGACTTCAAAGCTTCCCCTCCAAAAGGGAGATTTCACCTTTCACAGTTATCTGCAAACCAGATAAAAAGAGAGGCATTCTTACATTGTGTTCAAGACCTCCTAGTTATGGGAGTGATCCACCCAGTTCCAAAGGAGGAACAGGGACAAGGCTTCTATTCAAATCTGTTTGTGGTTCCCAAAAAAGAGGGAACCTTCAGACCAATCTAAGATCTTAAGATCTTAAACAAATTTCTCAGGGTCCCATCATTCAAGATGGAGACCATTCGTACCATCCTACCTATGATCCAGGAGGGTCAATACATGACTACAGTGGATTTAAAGGATGCTTATCTTCACATTCCGATACACAAAGATCATCATCGGTTTCTCAGGTTTGCCTTCCTAGACAGGCATTACCAGTTTGTAGCTCTTCCTTTTGGGTTAGCTACAGCTCCAAGAATCTTTACGAAGGTTCTGGGGTCACTTCTGGCGGTCCTAAGGCCGCGGGGCATAGCAGTAGCCCCTTATTTAGATGACATTCTGATACAGGCGTCAAATTTCCAAATTGCCAAGTCTCATACGGACATAGTTCTGGCATTTCTGAGGTCGCACGGGTGGAAAGTGAACGAAGAGAAGAGTTCTCTATCCCCTCTCACAAGAGTTTCCTTTCTGGGAACTCTGATAGATTCTGTAGAAATGAGGATTTACCTGACAGAGACCAGGTTATCAAAACTTCTAAATTCTTGCCGTGTTCTTTATTCTACTTCTCGACCTTCGGTGGCTCAGTGTATGGAATTAATCGGCTTAGTGGTAGCGGCAATGGACATAGTGCCTTTTGCCCGCCTACATCTCAGACCGCTGCAACTCTGCATGCTCAGTCAGTGGAATGGGGATTACACAGATTTGTCCCCTCTGCTAAATCTGGATCAAGAGACCAGGGATTCTCTTCTCTGGTGGCTATCTCGGGTCCATCTGTCCAAAGGTATGACCTTTCGCAGGCCAGATTGGACAATAGTAATGACAGATGCCAGGCTTCTAGGCTGGGGGGCAGTCTGGAACTCCCTGAAGGCTCAAGGATCGTGGACTCAGGAGGAGACCCTCCTCCCAATAAACATTCTGGAATTAAGAGCGATATTCAATGCTCTTCAAGCTTGGCCTCAGCTAGCGACAATGAGGTTCATCAGATTTCAGTCGGACAACATCACGACTGTAGCTTACATCAACCACCAAGGGGGAACAAGGAGTTCCCTAGCGATGTTGGAAGTTTCAAAGATAATTCGTTGGGCAGAGTTTCACTCTTGCCACCTATCAGCTATCCATATCCCAGGTGTAGAGAACTGGGAGGCGGATTTTCTAAGTCGACAGACTTTTCATCCGGGGGAGTGGGAACTCCATCCGGAGGTGTTTGTACAATTGGTTCAACGTTGGGGCGAACCAGAACTGGATCTCATGGCGTCTCGCCAGAACGCCAAACTTCCTTGTTACGGATCCAGGTCCAGGGATCCCAAGGCAACGCTGATAGATGCTCTAGCAGCGCCTTGGTCCTCCCACCGTTTCCTCTGCTCCCTCGTCTGATTGCCAAAATCAAGCAGGAGAGAGCATCTGTGATTTTGATAGCGCCTGCGTGGCCACGCAGGACTTGGTATGCAGATCTAGTGGACATGTCATCTCTTCCACCATGGACTCTGCCTCTGAGACAGGACCTTCTACTTCAGGGTCCTTTCAACCATTCAAATCTAATTTCTCTGAGACTGACTGCCTGGAGATTGAACGCTTGATTTTATCAAAGCATGGCTTCTCCGAGTCAGTCATTGATACCTTAATTCAGGCACGGAAGCCTGTCACCAGGAAAATCTATCATAAGATATGGCGTAAATATCTTTATTGGTGTGAATCCAAGGGTTACTTATGGAGTAAAGTCAGGATTCCCAGAATATTATCTTTTCTCCAAGAAGGATTAGAAAAGGGATTGTCAGCTAGTTCCTTAAAGGGACAGATTTCTGCCCTGTCTATTCTTTTGCACAAGCGTCTGGCGGATAGTCCAGACGTTCAGGCGTTTTGTCAGGCTTTAGTTAGAATCAAGCTTGTGTTTAAACCAGTTGCTCCACCATGGATTTTAAATTTGGTTCTTAAAGTTCTCCAAGGGATTCCGTTTGAACCTCTTCATTCCATAGATATCAAGCTTTTATCTTGGAAAGTTCTGTTTTTGGTAGCTATTTCCTCGGCTTGTAGAGTTTCCGAGTTATCTGCCTTACAGTGTGATTCCCCTTATCTGATCTTCCATGCAGATTAAGGTAGTTTTGCGTACCAAACCTGGGTTTCTTCCTAAGGTGGTATCTAATAAGAATATCGGGAGATTGTTGTTCTGTCATTGTGTCCTAAGCCTTCTTCAAAGAAGGAACGTCTTTTACACAATCTTGACGTGGTTCGTGCTTTAAAGTTTTATTTACAAGCTACTAAAGATTTTCGTCAAATATCTGCTTTGTTTGTTGTCTACTCTGGACAGAGGAGAGGCCAAAAGGCTTCGGCAACTTCTCTTTCGTTTTGGCTAAGGAGTATAATACGCTTAGCTTATGAGACTGCTGGCCAGCAGCCTCCTGAAAGAATTACAGCTCATTCTACTAGAGCTGTGGCTTCCACATGGGCTTTTAAAAATGAGGCTTCTGTTGAACAGATTTGCAAGGCGGCGACTTGGTCTTCGCTTCATACTTTTTCAAAGTTTTATAAATTTGATACTTTTGCTTCTTCGGAGGCTATTTTTGGGAGGGAGGTTTTACAGGCAGTGGTACCTTCCGTTTAAGTTCCTGCCTTGTCCCTCCCTTCATCCGTGTACTTTAGCTTTGGTATTGGTATCCCACAAGTAATGGATGATCCGTGGACTGCATACACCTTACAAGAGAAAACATAATTTATGCTTACCTGATAAATTTATTTCTCTTGTGGTGTATCCAGTCCACGGCCCACCCTGTCATTTTAAGGCAGGTATGTTTTATTTTAAACTACAGTCACCACTGCACCCTATGGGTTTCTCCTTTCTCTTGTTTGTCTTCGGTCGAATGACTGGAGGTGGCAGGAAGAGGAGGAGCTATATAGACAGCTCTGCTGTGGGTGATCCTCTTGCAGCTTCCTGTTCGGAAGGAGAATATCCCACAAGTAATGGATGATCCATGGACTGGATACACCACAAGAGAAATAAATTTATCAGGTAAGCATAAATTATGTTTTTCTCCCGCCTCTAGTTCTTCTTCCAAGAGCGATATCCATAATTATCATGGAACAGTCATTTGTATTGCTGGTAGTTCCAGCATGGCCTCACAGGTTTTGATATGCGGATCTTGTTCGGACCTCTTCCATTAAGGTCGAATTTTCTGTCTCAAGGTCCGTTTTTCCATCAGGATTTCAAATCATTAAATTTGAAGGTATTGAAATTAAACACCTAGTGCTTAGTCATAGAGGTTTCTCTTACTCAGTGATTAATACTATGTTACAGGCTCGTAAATCTATTTTTAGAAAGATTTATTATCAAGTTTGGAAGACTTATTTGCATCGTGTTCTTCATATAAGTTCACTTGGCATTCTTTCAGAATTCCTAGATTTTTACAGTTTCTTCAGGATGGTTTAAATAAGGTTTTGTCTGAAGGGACAAATTTCTGCTTTTTCTGTCTCATTTCACAGAAAGATTGATAAGCTTCCTGATATTCACTGTTTTGTACAGGCTTTGGTTTGTATCAAGCCTGTCATTAAATCAATCCCTCCTCCTTGGAGTCTTATTTTGGTTTTGAAGGATTTACAGGCTCTTCCATTTGAGCCTATGCTCTCTTTGGACATTAAAATACTTTCTTGGAAAGTGTTGTTCCTTTTGGCCATCTCTTCTGCTAGAAGAGTTTCTGAATTATCTGCTCTTTCTTGTGAATCGCCTTTTCTGATTTTTCATCAGGATAAGGCGGTTTTGCAGACTTCATTTAAATTCTTACCTAAGGTTGTGAATTCTAACAACATTAATAGAGAAATTGTTGTCCCTTTCTTGTGTCCTAATCCTAAGAATTCTTTGGAGAAATCTTTACATTCTTTGGATGTGGTAAGAGCTTTGAAACATTATGTTGAAGCTACTAAAGATTTCAGGAAGACTTCTAGTCTATTTATCTTTTCTGGTTCTAGGAAATGTCAGAAGGCTTCTGCCATTTCCTTGGCTTCGTGGTTAAAGCTTTTGATTCATTCAGCTTATTTGGGGTCGGGTCAAGCCCCGCCTCAGAGAATTACAGCTCATTCTACTTGATTAGTCTCCACTTCGTGGGCTTTTAAGAATGAAGCTTCAGTTGTTCAGATTTGCAAAGCAGTAACCAGTTCTTCTTTGCATACATTTACTAGATTCTACCGTTTTGATGTATTTGCTTCTTTAGAAGCAGTTTTTTGGTAGAAAAGATTTTCAGGCAGCCGATTCAGTTTGATTCTTCTGCTTACGTTTTAAGTTTTTTCTTTTCATTTTATGAGAATTAACTTAGATTTTGGGTTCTGGATTAATTTTTTCAGCCAAAAATGCCTGTTTTTATTTTTATCCCTCCCTCTCTAGTGACTCTTGCGTGGAGTTCCACATTTTGGGTATTGCTATCCCATAGGTCACTAGCTCATGGAATCTTGCCAATTACATGAAAGAAAACATAATTTATGTAAGAACTTACCTGATAAATTCATTTCTTTCATATTGGCAAGAGTCCATGAGCTAGTGACGTATGGGATATACAATCCTACCAGGAGGGGCAAAGTTTCCCAAACCTCAAAATGCCTATAAATACACCCCTCACCACACCCACAATTCAGTTTTACAAACTTTGCCTCCTATGGAGGTGGTGAAGTAAGTTTGTGCTAAGATTTCTACGTTGATATGCGCTTCTCAGCATTGTTGATGCCCGATTCCTCTCAGAGTACAGCGAATGTCAGAGGGACGTGAAGGGAGTATCACTTATGAATACAATGATTTCCCTAACGGGGGTCTATTTCATAGGTTCTCTGTTATCGGTCGTAGAGATTCATTTCCTACCTCCCTTTTCAGATCGACGATATACTCTCAATTTACCATTACCTCTACTGATAACTGTTTCAGTACTGGTTTGGCTATCTGCTATATGTGGATTGGTGTCTTTTGGTAAGTATGTTTTTTATTACTTAAGACACCTCAGCTATGGTTTGGCACTTTATGCATTTATATAAAGTTCTAAATATATGTATTGTACTTATATTTGCCATGAGTCAGGTTCATGTATTTCCTTGTGCAGACTGTCAGTTTCATATTTGGGTAATATAAACATTTTTTGAAGAAATATATTTCTTACCTGGGGTTTAGTCTTTTTTTCAATTGACTACTTCTTGCAAATTGCGGGTGGTATTAGGCCCACGGGTGCGTCAAATGCTAAACTTTATTGCGTTATTCTTGGTGCGAAAAAATACATCTATGACGCAACTTCGTCATTTCCGGCATCATACTTGACGCCGAGACCTTTCACACAGTTGAGTCATTAGTGACGCAAGTGTGTCATTTCTGGTTATTTTTGGCGCCAAAAAAGTTTGTTACGTTGTGCGTCATACCTGGCGCCAAACTTTTTCATTATTTCAATACTCCATTGATGTTTGCCTCTTGCCTTTTTCTCTATCAGAGGGCTATGCTATTTGCATTTTTTCCCATTCCTGAAACTGTCATATAAGGAAATAGATCATTTTGCTTTATACAGTATGTTGTTTTTTCTCTTATATTTTGCAAGATGTCTCAATCTGATCCTGCTTCAGAAGTTTCTGCTGGAACATTGCTGCCTGACTAAGTGCATTTGTTGTAAAATTGTAGAAATTATTTCACCGAATGTCATTTGTAATAGTTGTCATGATAAACTTTTACATGCAGATAGTGTATCCATCAGTAATAGTACATTGCCAGTTGCAGTTCCTTCAACTTCTAATGTGCATGATATACCTGTAAATTTTAAAGAATTTGTTTCTGATTCTATCCTGAAGGCTTTGTCTGCATTTCCACCTTCTAATAAACGTAAAAGGTCTTTTAAAACTTCTCATTTAGTTGATGAAATTTCTAATGACCAACAACATAATAATTTATCCTCTTCTGATGAGGATCTATCTGATACAGAAGATCCTTCCTCAGACATTGACAAATCTACTTATTTATTTAAAATAGAGTATATGTGTTCTTTATTAAAAGAAGTGTTAATTACTTTGGATATTGAGGTAACCAGTCCTCTTGACGTTCAGTCTAATAAACGTTTAAATGCTGTTTTTAAACCTCCTGTGGTTTCTCCAGGGGTTTTTCCTTTTCCTGAGGCTATTTCTGGTATGATTTCTAAGGAATGGAATAAGCTAGGTACTACTTTTATTCCTTCTTCAAGGTTTAAAAAATTGTATCCTTTACCAGCAAAATCTATAGAGTTTTGGGAGAAAATCCCCAAAGTTGATGGGGCTATTTCTACTCTTGCTTAATGTACCACTATTCCTATGGAAGATAGTACTTCCTTTAAAGATCCTTTAGATAGGAAGCTTGAATCTTATCTAAGGAAGGCCTATTTATATTCAGGTCATCTTCTCAGACCTGCAATTTCTTTGGCTGATATTGCGGTTGCATCAACTTTCTGGTTGGAGAATTTAGCGCAACAGGAATTGGATTCTGACATATCTAGCTTTATTCGCTTACTGCAATATGCTAATCATTTTATTTGTGATGCCATTTTTTATATTATCAAAATTGATGTTAGATCCATGTCTTTAGCTATATTAGCTAGAAGAGCTTTGCGGCTTAAATCTTGGAATGCTGATATGACATCTAAATCTAGATTACTATCTTTCTTTCCAAGGTAATAATTTATTTGGTTCTCAGTTGGATTCTATTATTTCAACTGTCACTGGGGGAAAGGGAGTTTTTCTGCCTCAGGATAAAAAACCTAAGGGTAAATCTAAGGCTTCTAACCGTTTTCGTTCCTTTCGTCAGAATAAGGAACAAAAACTCAATCCTCCCCCCAAGGAATCTGCTTCCAATTGGAAGCCTTCCTCAAATTGGAATAAATCCAAGCCATTTAGGAAACCAAAGTCAGCCCCTAAGTCCGCATGAAGTTGCGGCCCTCATTCCAGCTCAGCTGGTAGGGGGCAGATTAAGGTTTTTCAAGGATATTTGGATAAAATCTGTCCAAAATCAATGGATTCAGAGCATTGTCTCTCAAGGGTATCGAATAGGATTCAGAGTAAGACCTCCTGTGAGAAGATTTTTTTCTCTCACGTATCCCAGCAAATCCAGTAAAAGCTCAGGCTTTCCTGAAGTGTGTTTCAGACCTGGAGTCTTCAGGGGTAATCATGCCAGTTCCTCTTCAGGAACAAGGTTTGGGGTTTTATTCAAATCTATTCATTGTCCCAAAGAAGGAAAATCTATTCAGACCAGTTCTGGATCTTTTTGAATCGTTATGTAAGAGTACCAACTTTCAAGATGGTGACTAAGGACTATTCTGCCTTTTGTTCAGCGAGGACATTATATGTCCGCAATAGATTTGCAGGAGGCATACCTTCATATTCCGATTCATCCAGAACATTATCAGTTTCTGAGATTCTCTTTTCTAAACAAGCATTACCAATTTGTTGCTCTTCCATTTAGCCTAGCAACAGCTCCAAGAATCTTTTCAAAGGTTCTGGGTGCCCTACTCTCTGTAATCAGAGAACAAGGTATTGCGGTGTTTCCTTATTTGGATGATATCTTGGTACTAGCTCAGTCTTTACGTACTGCAGAATCTCACACGAACCAACTAGTGTTGTTTCTTCGGAAACATGGTTGGAGGATCAATTTACCAAAACGTTTCTTGATTCCTCAGACAAGGGTCACCTTTTTAGGCTTCCAGATAGATTCAGTGTCCATGACTCTGTCTCTAATAGACAAGAGACGTTTAAAATTGGTTGCAGCCTGCCGGCACCTTCAGTCTCAGTCATTCCCTTCAGTGGCTATGTGCATGGAAGTTTTAGGTCTCATGACTGCAGCATCGGACGCAATCCCCTTTGCTCATTTTCACATGAGACCTCTACAGCTTTGTATGCTGAACCAATGGTGCAGGGATTATACAAAGATATCACAATTAATATCCTTAAATCCCAATGTACGACACTCTCTGACATGGTGGATTGATCACCATCGTTTAGTTCAAGAGGCTTCTTTTGTTCGGCCAACCTGGACTGTGATCACAACAGATGTGAGTCTTTCAGGTTGGGAAGCTGTTTGGGGATCTCTGACAGCACAAGGGGCGAGATTACCAATAAATATTTTAGAACTCCGTGCAATTCTCAGAGCTCTTCAGTTTTGGCCTCTGTTAAAGAGAGAACCGTTCATTTGTTTTCAGACAGACAATATCACAACAGTGGCATATGTCAATCATCAGGGTGGGACTCACAGTCCCCAAGCTATGAAAGAAGTATCTCGGATACTTGCTTGGGCGGAATCCAGCTCCTCTCTAATCTCTGCAGTACATATCCCAGGAGTAGACAATTGGGAGGCGGATTATCTCAGCCGCCAGACTTTACATCCAGGGGAGTGGTCTCTCCATCCAGATGTATTTTCTCAGATTGTTCAGATGTGGGGTCTTCCAGAGATAGATCTCATGGCCTCTCATCTAAACAAGAAACTTCCCAGATACCTGTCCAGGTCCAGGGATGTTCAGGCGGAAGCAGTGGATGCGCTGACACTTCCTTGGTGTTATCATCCTGCTTAAATTGTCCCACCTCTAGTTCTCCTTCCAAGAGTGATCTCCAAAATCATCATGGAACAATCATTTGTGTTGCTGGTGGCTCCAGCATGGCCACACAGGTTTTGGTATGCGGATCTGGTTCGGATGTCCAGTTGCCCGCCTTGTCCACTTCCGTTGCGGCCAGACCTACTATCTCAAGGTCCGTTTTTCCATCAGGATCTCAAATCATTAAATTTGAAGGTATGGAAATTGAACGCTTAGTACTAAGTCATAGAGGTTTCTCTGACTCAGTGATTAATACTATGTTACAAGCTCGTAAATCTGTCTCTAGAAATATTTATTATAGAGTTTGGAAGACTTACATTTCATGGTGTTCTTCTCATAAATTCTCCTGGCATTCTTTTAGAATTCCTAGAATTTTACAGTTTCTTCAGGATGGTTTGGATAAGGGTTTGTCTGCAAGTTCCTTGAGAGGACAAATCTCTGCTCTTTCTGTTTTATTTCACAGAAAGATTGCTATACTTCCTGATATACACTGTTTTGTACAGGCTTTAGTTCGTATTAAGCCTGTCATTAAATCAATTTCTCCTCCTTGGAGTCTTAATTTGGTTCTGAAGGCTTTACAGGCTCCTCCATTTGAACCTATGCATTCTTTGGACATTAAACTACTTTCTTGGAAAGTGTTGTTCCTTTTGGCCATCTCTTCTGCTAGAAGAGTTTCTGAGCTATCTACTCTTTCTTGTGAGTCTCCTTTTCTGATTTTTCATCAGGATAAGGCAGTTTTGCGAACTTCTTTTCAATTTTTACCTAAGGTTGTGAATTCTAACAACATTAATAGAGAAATTGTTGTCCCTTCCTTATGTCCAAATCCTAAGAATTCTTTGGAAAGATCCTTACATTCTTTGGATGTGGTAAGAGCTTTGAAATATTATGTGGAAGCTACTAAAGATTTCAGGAAGACTTCCAGTCTATTTGTTATATTTTCTGGTCCTAGGAAAGGTCAGAAGGCTTCTGCTATTTCCTTGGCTTCTTGGTTGAAACTTTTGATTCATTCAGCTTATTTGGAGTCGGGTCAGGCCCCGCCTCAGAGAATTACAGCTCATTCTACTAGATCAGTCTCCACTTTGTGGGCTTTTAAGAATGAAGCTTCAGTTGATCAGATTTGCAAAGCAGCAACTTGGTCTTCTTTGCATTCATTTACTAAATTCTACCGTTTTGATGAATTTGCTTCTTTGGAAGCAGTTTTTGGTAGAAAAGTTCTTCAGGCAGCTGTTTCAGTTTGATTCTTCTGCTTTTGATTTTAGTTTTTTTCTTTCAATTATGAAACTAAACTTAATTTTTTGGGTTGTTGATTATTTTTTTCAGCGAAAAATTATTGTTTTTATTTTATTCCCTCCCTCTCTAGTGACTCTTGAGTGGAGATCCACATCTTGGGTATTGTTATCCCATACGTCACTAGCTCATGGACTTTTGCCAATTACATGAAAGAAAACATAATTTATGTAAGAACTTACCTGATAAATTCATTTCTTTCATATTGGCAAGAGTCCATGAGGCCCACCCTTTTTATGGTGGTTATGCTTTTTTGTATAAAGCACAATTATTTCCAAATTTCATTTGTTGATGCTTTCTATTCCTTTCTTCATCACCCCACTGCTTGGCTATTCGTTAAACTGAATTGTGGGTGTGGTGAGGGGTGTATTTATAGGCATTTTGAGGTTTGGGAAACTGCCCCTCCTGGTAGGATTGTATATCCCATACGTCACTAGCTCATGGACTCTTGCCAATATGAAAGAAATTAATTTATCAGGTAAGTTCTTACATAAATTATTTTTTATGTAAGAACTTACCTGATAAATTCATTTCTTTCATATTGGCAAGAGTCCATGAGGACTTTCTTCATCACCCCACTTCTTGGCTATTTGTTAAACTGAATTGTGGGTGTGGTGAGGGGTGTATTTATAGGCATTTTTGAGGTTTGGGAAACTTTGCCCCTCCTGGTAGGATTGTATATCCCATACGTCACTTGCTCATGGACTCTTGCCAATATGAAAGAAATTAATTTATCAGGTAAGTTCTTACATAAATTATGTTTTCTTAGGGGGTTCCTTATTTAGTTTGCCATCAGGATAAAACAGTTTTGAGGACAAAATCGGGTTTCCTTCCTAAGGTAGTGTCAACTTGAAATATCAATTAGGAAATAGAACATTTTACCAACGACATCTAAAGATTTTGGTCAGTCTTCTAGCCTATTTGTGTTGTTTTCTGGTAAACGTAAGGGTCAAAAGGCCTCAGCTGTGTCCTTATCTTTTTGGCTGAAGCTGGCCAAGAACCATCTGTCAGAATTACTGCTCATTCTGCTCATTCAGTATCTACTTCATGGGCTTTCAAGAATGAGGCTTCTGTAGAACAAATTTGCAAAGCTGTGACTTGGTCTTCTCTTCATACCTTTACAAAATGTTACCATTTTGATGTCTTTGCCTCAGCGGAGGCTGCCTTTGGTAGAAATGTTCTTCAGGTGGTGGTGCCTAGTAAATAGGTATCTGCCTTACTTTTTTTCGCACCCATTATTTTTTGTGGACTTCACAACTTGGGTATTGGTTCCCAAGAGTAAGGATTGTGGACTTTCACTACCATTAGAAAGAAAAATAATTTCTTTCTTGGTAGTGAGAGTCCATGAGCTCACCCCAAAAAAATTTTTTTTATGGTGACTGCAGTCCTGGTTACTCGTTACCCTACTGTGTTTCTTACTTTCTTCTTTCCTCGGCTATAAATACTACTGGGAGAGAAGGGGAAGTAGGAGGGATATATGTAAAAGCTCTGGTAGGGTGATGTAATCCCAAGACTGAGGATTGTGGACCCTTATTATCAAGAAATAAATTAATTTATCACGTAACTATAAATTATGTTTTTTTGAGTTATCAAGGCTCCTGAAAATGTATTAACTGCATTAGAAAGTAATCTCCCTAACATACAAGATGGGGATAATATTGTGCCATATATTTCTAATTGAAAGGTGCTTCTATGGGCAAACTGGTAATCCCTCTCCATTGGAGACATGTTTTTGGGATCATGCTTTGAATGCTAAGAAGATGATAGCTACAAACCTGTGCCCTTATGGTTTCAACTTTAGGAGGCAGATTCTAGTTCCAAAGTTAACCTGTTTAATTTACAATTCAAACTGTCTATGTTTTTGTGAAAATAATTTTAACAATAAAAGGAAGTAAACATCCATTTTTTTATCTTAGGCTTTTAAAGCTAAGAAAATCAGTCTCCTACTTTTACTTCCAACATCAGTAATTGTGTGACAGCCCAGCTTCTAAAGAATCATTTCATTCTGTAGGTTGGAAACTATGGGCCAGATTATGATTAGCGCAAGAGATAAGGAGTTTGTTGCGGCTGTTTGTGCACGTCAGGATTTTTGCTCTTATTACAAGTTGAAAGTAAATGCGATCGCTTGAGCTCAATTGAAGTTAACGTGGGTCAATTTAGAGCGATCACAGAGCTTTGGTTAACTGTTTCACAAAACAAAAAAGTGTCACAATACACATCAAAAGTATAATTACTGTACAATTATAATAACACCATCTAATAAAATTATTTAAAAAATATTGCACAAAAAAGTTATATGGGGTCAAAGATATTAGGTCTCATATACATGTCTAAAGATGGATATGTGTGCATATATATATATATATATATATATATATATATATATATATATATATATATATATATATATACACACACAGATATATATATATATATATATATATATATATATATGTATGTAGTTACAGTATATTTGTATGTATGTATTTACACACATATATACTGTACACATATACATATATACTGTATGTACACATATTTAAGTGCATTAGAGCCCTTTTCAGTTAAGTAGATGAAAACAGTATAGATATATATTTTAGCAAAATACAATCATATATATGTAGAAACATGTATTTATGAATACATATAACATATTCTTCCATGTGAAGAACATTGTAATATGAAATATTCTTATTTTCATGTCGGGTTAGTGCACTTGAGAATATGCAATCAGGTTTGCGTGCGAGTAAGGTGTTAGATTTTCCCACTTTTTTGCTCCATTGACCTTCATGGGGGAATAGGTTATTGTGTACGCAATATCCTAAATTTAGCTTTTTACATGCCTCGGGTTAGTGTGCGAGCACATTTTTTTTACTTTCCACGCAACCTGACGCGCAAAAAGCTTACTTCTAGCGCAGTTAACGCTCGAGCAGGAGCGTTAAATAGAGCTCCACTTGTAATCTGGCCCCAATGTGTGTAAGCAAACGTTAGGCCCTCCTCATCATGGTCCAGTATAGGAGCTAGTTTATCAAGCTTCAAAAATATTTGGGCCTGGTCAATCTCAGATCATTTGGTACTAAATGTCATCTCAAGAGGTTACTAGCGGAAATTTAAAAAAAAAATCTGGGACAGGGGTTCTTGAAACTTTGGCTGCGCTACCATCAGGTTAACCATTATATCAATTCACATAAGTATAGGTCAAATTTTATTAGACACCTAACCAGTTTTAAAAAAAATGTGTAGTACTGAATTTCCACAAAAATGAATTATTTCTCTCCTATATAAATCACTCCAGGTTAATTCTACCTCTAATCCACAATGATTCATAAAAGCATGGGAAAGCAAACTTGGGGAATCATTCTCACCAAAAATATGGCAAAACATATTTCGAAACACTGCACAATCAACACATTCCACACGAGCATTAGAAACTAACTATAAAGTAACTTATCGTTACTCCTTCTCACTCTCCACCTGCACTGTTCATTAGCCCATCTCTCTTAAACTCACATTACTTTTGTACTCATGAACTTTACCTATTCCTAAACACTCTCTCACCCCCCTGCACCTTGTCTCAAAAGCAGTCTCACTACTACAAATCTGTATCTCATCTTATGTCACTCTCCCTCTTGCTTCTACTAACTGCTGGTGAAATCTCCCCTAATCCTGGTCCCCAACAACTGCCTAGCCGTGCACATCCATGTATACCATCCCACAGACTCAAAAAACAAAACTCTGACAACCTTACTCACATTCCTCTTGCATCAAAAGCCACTTCCCCTTTCACTTGTGCACTTTGGAACTCTCGCTCTGTTTGCAACAAACTCACTTCTATACATGACCTCTTTATCTCCCACTCCCTCAACCTTCTGGCCCTAATGGAAACCTGGCTCTCTCCCCTAGACACAGCATCCACTGCTGCTCTGTCACATGGGGGTCTCCACTTCAGCCACACTCCTAGGTCTGGTAATAGACAAGGAGGTGGTGTAGGTATTTTACTTTCCTCTCATTGCACCTTTCAACAAATACATCCCATCTCTTCCCTCACATTTTCCTAATTCGAAACCCACATGATTCGCTTATTCTCTCCTCTTTCTATACGTGTCGCAGTCATATACCGTCCTCCTGGCTCCTCAACTCAATTTCTAGATCACTTGGCTGCATGGCTACCTTATTTCCTTTCCTCAGACACCCCTTCCCTCATTCTTGGTGTCTTCAACATCCCTCTTGACAATCCCACTGCCTCCTCTGCAAAACAACTTCTGCAACTCACTTCCTCTTTTGGTTTGTCACAATGGACTGATTCTCCCACTTACAAAGATGGTCACTCCCTTGACCTGATCTTTAGCTATCGATGCACCCTCTCAAACTTCACAAACTCCCCCTTTCCTTTTTCTGACCACCATCTCCTTACTTGCAACATATCATCCCTCCCTACAACTCTCCCTCCTTCTGCTCCTCACACCAAACTTCACAGAAGCATTACGTCATTAGATCAACAACAGCTTTCTAATTCCCTCAAACCTCTCCTCTCATCCTTCTCCTCCTTTTCATGCCCTGACCAATCTATCTGCCACTATAATTCCACCCTTACATCCGTCCTTGACAATCTTGCCCCTCTTTCCATAGCTCGGAAATTAAACACTCATCCTCAGCCCTGGCATACTCCTCTGACACGATACCTACGCAGATGTTCCCGTACTGCTGAGTGGCACTGGAGAAAATCTAGGAGTTCAGCTGATTTTCAACACTACAAATTTATCTTGAACTCCTACTACTCTGCTCTTAATTTCCATAAGCAACACTACTTCTCTACTCTTATCTCTAATCTTTCTTCAAACCCAAAACGTTTGTTCTCCACTTTCAATACTCTTCTCCACCCTCCCCACCTCCTAATACAACTTCTCTGTCAGCTCAAGACTTTGCCAACCACTTCAATAACAAAATCAACTCCATCAGAAATGAAATCAGCTCTCAACATAATTCCATTCTCTCACCCCCTCAAATGCTCTCAATCAACCACAACCCACATAACCTTAAACTTAGCTCATTCTCCCCTGTTACTGAGGAAGAAGTTTCGGCACTTATACTGCACTCTCACCTCACTACCTGTCCCCTTGACCCTATCCCCTCACAGCTACTCCCCTCCCTCTCTGCCACCCTTACCCCTATACTCACACACACTTTTAACCTCTCCTTCAGCACCGGTATATTTCCCTCATCGCTGAAACATGCACTGGTCACACCTATCCTCAGAAAACCTTCCCTTGATCCTACCTCCCCATCCAACTACCGCCCTATTTCCCTCCTGCCTCTTGCATCAAAGCTTCTAGAAAAACTAGCTTATGCACGCCTATCCCATTTCCTTACAATAAACTCCCTCCTTGACCCATTGCAATCTGGATTTCGTCCCCATCACTCCACAGAAACAGCAATTGTTAAGGTTACCAACGACCAACTTACAGCAAAATCAAAAGGCCACTTCTCTCTGCTTATTCTCCTTGATCTGTCCGCAGCCTTTGACACTGTTGACCACCCTCTCTTGCTCCAAACCCTCCAATCCTTCAGCATATGTGACACAGCCCTCTTGTGGCTCTCTTCCTACCTGTCAAACCGTACCTTTAGTGTAGCCTTCTCTGGGGCCTCCTCTGCCCCGTCACCACTTTCTGTCGGAGTACCGCAAGGCTCTGTCCTCGGTCCCCTTCTCTTCTCAATCTACATGTCATCACTAGGTTTCCTAATAAAGTCCCATGGTTTACAATATCATTTGTATGCCAACGACACCCAAATCTACTTCTCTGCACCAGACCTTTCTCCTTCCTTGCTAACCCGTGTCACTAACTTTCTTTCTCACATCTCCAACTGGATGTCCTCTCACTACCTCAAGCTAAATCTCTCCAAAACTGAGCTCCTTATTTTCCCCCCTTCTTCAAACCTCTCCACCCCCAATCTCTCTATAACTGTCGACAACTCCATCATTACCCCTACCCTGCATGCCCGATGTCTCGGGGTCACATTTGACTCAGATCTTTCTTTCACTCCTCACATTCAGTCTTTGGCTAAAGCCTGCCGCTTCCACCTTAAAAACATCTCTAAAATTAGACACTTCCTTACACAAGACACAACCAAGATTTTAATCCACTCTCTCATCCTCTCCCACCTCGATTACTGCAACTCTGTCCTCTCTGGTCTCCCCACCTACCGCCTAGCTCCTTTACAATCCTTAATGAATGCCTCTGCCAGACTCATCTTCCTTACAAGTCGCTCTTCATCTGCTGCACCTCTCTGCCAATCTCTTCACTGGCTTCCTCACTCTGACATACAGAGCCCTCAACTGCACTGCTCCCCCCTATATCTCAGATCTTGTCTCCAGATACTCTCCCTCCCGTCCCCTTCGCTCTGCTCACGACCTCCTACTCTCCTCCTCTCTTGTCACCTCATCACACTCCCGTTTACAGGACTTCTCCAGACTTGCTCCCATCTTGTGGAACTCTCTGCCTTGATCCACAAGACTCTCTTCTAGTTTTAAAAGCTTCAAGTGCTCCCTAAAGACTCTACTGTTCAGGGATGCATAAAACCTATGCTAACCTTTCTTTATACCAGTTCCTCTCCTCCATTGCTATCCCCTGAACCCCCCTAGCATGTAAGCTTAAGAGTCCAGCTGTTTGTTGATCACCTTCTCAAGAGCTGACTACAACAGTGCAACTCTTGGCAGGGCCCTCTACCCATTTGATCCCTATAACTGTTTTTTTTGTACTCCGCCTTTATTAATAGCGCTGCGGAATCTGTTGGCGCTCTACAAATAACCGATAATAATAATAATAATAATCGTTGGTACTTAACACCAAAGAGAATTACATTTATGTTCCCCAGGGTTTCTGATAAATGCTGGTGGTGCCAATCAGCTAATGGGAACATGGCCCATATATGGTGGACATGCCACAGAGTTAGAGACTTAAAAGAAATCAACTTAATACTATCTAGCGATCTATCACTTAAACCGCAAATATGCCTATTTAATATGTTGATAGACATAAAATGTTCCCTTAAAAGAAAACTTTGACAAATATTACTTTATGCGGCAAAACAACTCATATCTTCCAAGGGGAAATTAGCAGACACTTCTACATAAGATATTTGAAAGGAAAATGTACAGAAAACCCTATTACTCGAGAGATACCATTATTTTAAGACAAACCGTTTAAACACATACAATGACCTCATGTTTTACTGGGAATCTTACAGGGGACAATTGGACAAAAAAAATCTACTATTTGATCTCATCCCCAAACTCTGTCTTATTTAACAAACAATAAAAAAAACTATAAAAATAGCCAAGCTTCCCCAATCACTTCAGTTTTCAAATATAAGAGTACAAAAATGAGGGGAGCGCTACAAAAAAGCAGCTATATAAGAGATTAATAGTGCTAAGAAATAACACTATATATACAATTACAAAAAATCTTAAGCAATACATACATACAACATTAATTAATCTATTTATAACAATATTACATATAACCACTGGTGGTATGAAATGTATTAAAAAATGTATGGCCTCTAAAAAATATATTTTCCTTAAAAGTCAATCAAAAAGATGTAGGCTTTCCGATTGTTAGACACTCAATGTCCAAACATGTGTTCTAGAACAATTTCATGAATCACTGTAAGCATGTGATCTTTAGTGGTATTCCCATATAGGTAGCATGTAAGAGGGTATATGGGTGAAAGTTCTGCTGTTAATAAATGCAATTTAGTGTGATACTTGGTTTCAATACTTAACGTTCCTGATGTCTGCTGAGTCCGTGGCTCTCACTTTCCCCGGAATCCGAAATCCCTATCGATGTCTGCGCTCTTCGTGTTACGTGACTTGGCTGCCCTTAGATCCGGCGTCCGGTGTACCACCTTTCAAGATGCTGCCATTTTCTATTGCGGTTAATTGTTCCAGATCCTAGTTCCGGGTCACGTGTTTCAGTCACAAGTTGCGAATGAACAAATGGAAGGAGCGGATTACCGGGTTGATGAAAGATGATCCTTAAGTAAAGTATACAAAGTGTCCAACGTGAATGTATCAAACACTTATTGCATTGAACTCATCAGAACGCTCTGATCCTGGAGTTAGAAACAGCTAATCATCATCTACGCGTTTCAGCTTTACAGCCTTTTTCAAGATGGAACTTTTCTTACACATACTCCCCTATTTATCTGTCAATTTCTTAATTGATGATCTTCTTTCATTCTTTCTTAAAGGTGTAGTCATTTTTTATAGTCACACTCTGAAAGTTTTTCCTAGGGCCAAAGAACTTATACCATTCAGTCCTTTTGCATGTTAAAAACAACTCTATCAAAGACAACTCTTACAGAACAAATATATTAATAAGAGAAGGGGTTTAAAACGGTTAGATATATTCAAATGCTAATACAATAAAAAAGATGATAGTGGGCTAAATATTCACAATAAAAAAATCTTAATTTTTAAAAAATTTTTTTTATAAAAAATTAAAAATAATGAATGAAAATAAATTCATGTCTTTATAAAAGTGAAAATCAGTGGTTTGTGAATATATTAAAAATACTAATGATAATATATTGATCTTGTAAAATTATACTTGTATGTATAAGAAATATATATATATATATATATATATATATATATATGTGTACATAAATATTTGAACTAAAGTTTTATTTTATTTTATTTCCTCAATAGTGTGATAAAAAGTACAAGTGCTCGAAATGTGACATTCCCTCTATTTATATTGATCATTCCATAATGGAATTCAAATCCAGCTCTACATTAAGTCCCCGTGGTTTTAAACTTTTAAATAAGAAAATTTGTTCCGCTTCTGCCCTTAACAATTTTTTATTTACATCTCCCCCCCTTGGGTCCCCTTTAATTTTTCTTATACCCCAGTATTTAAAACCCCTTGTACTCTGGTTGTGACACTCTTTAAAATGGCAGGATAGCAAATGACCCTCAAACCCATGCTCTATATTGAGGAGATGCTCCCTTATTCTATCTTTCAGGGGGCGGGATGTCTCCCCATAATATTGTTTTTTACATGGGCATTGTGCTAAGTACACCACATTCCTGTCTATGCACCTGATGCAATCTCTTATCTCATACTCTTTGTTTGTTGTGCTTGATGTTACCTGTTTAGATTTATTACTAAAACTACATGCTTTACATGCATATGCATGGGAAAACCCCATCAGTTTTTTATTGTACATATCAACCTCTATATATGTATTGCTTGACTTCCTCGGAACACTCGGTGCAAATATAGATTTTAAATTCTTGGCCTTTTTAAAAACTATCTCTGGTCTATCTGCAAGGAGTTCACCCATAATAGGGTCCCTTTGGAGTATGTACCAATGTTTATTAAAAATATTTCTTAGTTCTTGTTATGTTATAATCAGTAATGAAGGGTATCCATAATGTATCCTTTTAAGGGCTATTTGTAATTTAGTGTAGGGTAGGGCTTTTCTTATTTTGGGGGGGGCTTTTTTATTTTGTTAGGGGGATTAGAGTAGGCGTAATTAGTTTAAAAATCTTGTAATTTCTTTATTATTTTCTGTAATTTAGTGTTTTTTTTCCGTACTTTAGATAATTTTATTTAATTGTAATTAATTTATGTAATTTAGGGAATTAATTTAATTATAGTGTAGTGTTAGGTGCAATTGTAACTTAGGTTAGGTTTTATTTTACAGGTAAATTTGTCTTTATTTTAACTAGGTAGTTATTAAATAATTAATAACTATGTAATAACTATTCTACCTAGTTAAAATAAATACAAACTTGCCTGTATAATAAAAATAAATCCTAAGATAGCTACAATGTAACTATTAGTTATATTGTAGTTAGCTTAGGGTTTATTTTATAGGTATTTGGTTTTAAATAGGAATAATTTAGCTAATTGTAGTAATTTTATTTAGTTTTATTTAAATTATATTTAAGTTGGGGGGGTTAGGGTTAATATGTTTATTATAGAGGCAGCAGATTAGGGGTTAATGAGTGTAGGTAGGTGGCGGCGACATTGGGGGTGGCAGATTAGGGATTAATAAATATAATGTAGGTGTTGGTGATGTCAGGGGCGGCAGATTAGGGGTTAATAAGTGTAAGATTAGGGGTGTTTAGACTCAGGGTTCATGTTAGGGTGTTAGGTGTAGACATACATTTTCTTTCCCCATAGGAATCAATGGGGCTGCGTTAGGAGCTGAACGCTGCTTTTTTGCAGGTGTTAGTTTTTTTTTCAGCTGGCTCTCCCCCATTGATTCCTATGGGGAAATCGTGCAGCGCTGGTATTAGAGTGAGATGTGGAGCTAAGTTTTGCTCTCTGCTCACTTTTTTGCGGCTAACGCCGGGTTTGTAAAAACCCGTAATACCAGCGTTGTCTGTAGGTGAGCGGTGAGCAGAAACTGCTCGTTAGCACCGCATAGCTTCTAACATAAAACTCGTAATCTAGGCGTTAGTTTCCAGGCTTGTTTATGTTCATTCTCTAGTGGTGTAAATCTATTCTTTGTTGGAATTCTACAATTACTGTTACTTTTATTAGGTCCTTGTTTAAACCCTTTTCTTGGAGTAATCCAATCTTCTCTTTTATTGAATTCATTTACATCTGGCCTATCATAATGTATATGTTCTCTATCTTTGTTTTCCCTTTGCTGTCGATTGTCATATGTGTTATTTGTCCATTTATTAATGTTACCTTCCTTTCTCCATGTGTTTTGGTTACATCTGGATTGATACTCTCCAAAATACCTTCTACCATGATGGAATGCCTTATTATTACTTCTCTTATAATTATCAAATTATTTATCTCCTCTATGCTCCCTTATTTCTTTCTTAATTTGATTTTTTTTTAGAAAAAAACTTTCCAATTATCATTTTGTATTTCCTGTGAAATGTCTATATTTTCCCTTTTTTTTCTTCTGGTTTTTCTATAGAATTCCTAGGAGTGATGTCATTATCAGATTTACTAAGGTTATTATAATCTGAGGAGTCTCTGTTCATCTTTTTATTTTTTATCTCTAGAGTATCTTTTTTATTGATTTTAAATGTGTGATAATTTCTTTCTCAATGGATTTAAACTCTTCTTCTTCTCTAAAAGGAGATAATTAATTACTAAAATATTCAATTGTATTTTTAAAATCTCTTAGTGATTTAATGATAATTTTTATTGTTAGTGGAGGCTTCCCTTAATGTTACATACCATTCTTTCTGTAGGTTTTCCTGCAACTCAAATGTACAATCCTTTATTAACCTTAGTCCTCTCGGGTTCATATTTAAAAAAAAATAATAATTATTTTAATGGTCAATTTTATCTCCAATTTTATCTCCAAGTTCAGGGTACAGCGATAGGCACCAAGTTTGCCCCAAGCTACACAAACCTATTTATGGGTTATCTAGAAGATAAGGTCGTGTTTAGCAAAGCTTGGGTGACAAACTTGGTGCTCTATCGCAGATTCATTGATGACATTTTTATTATTTGGCGGGGTGACATAGAATTATTCGAGTATTTTTATGGATGATCTTAAAGATAAATATTTTAGTCTAGATTTTACCTATGAAATCAGTAAAACCCATATACATGATTTAGATATATATATCATAGATGGCAATTTATACACTAAAACTCATTTTAAAGCAGTTGATTCAAATAATTATGTACATAATGACAGTTGTCATTTTAAAAGATGGGTCGAAAATATACCTAAGAATCAGTTCACAAGAGTGAGAAACAGCTGCTCTAGACTCATCGACTTTGAGGCACAAGCTGATCAACTAGAAATTAAGTTTGAACAGAGGGGATATGCTAGGAAATTGATAAAGGAAGCTAGGGAATTAGCAAGAGGAATGGAAAGAACTGAATTACTTAAAAGGAAACCCAAAACAGATAAAATTAAGGATACATTATGGATACCCTTCATTACTGATTATAACATAACAAGAACTAAGAAATATTTTTAATAAACATTGGTACATACTCCAAAGGGACCCTATTATGGGTGAACTCATTGCAGATAGACCAGAGATAGTTTTTAAAAAGGCCAAGAATTTAAAATTTATATTAGCACCGAGTGTTCCGAGGAATCCAAGCAATACATATATAGAGGTTTATATGTACAATAAAAAACTGATGGGGTTTTTCCCATGCATAGGATGTAAATTGTGTAGTTTTAGTAATAAAACTAAACAGGTAACATAAAGCACAACAAACAAAGAGTATGAGATAAGAGATTGCATCAGGTGCATAGACAGGAATGTGGTGTACTTAGCACAATGCCCATGTAAAAAACAATATTATGGGGAGACATCCCGCCCCCTGAAAGATAGAATAAGGGAGCATCTCCTCAATATAGAGCATGGGTTTGAGGGTCATTTACTATCCCGCCATTTTAAAGAGTGTCACAACCAGAGTACAAGGGGTTTTAAATACTGGGGTATAAGAAAAATTAAAGGGGACCCAAGGGGGGGAGATGTAAATAAAAAATTGTTAAGGGCAGAGGTGGAACTAATTTTCTTATTTAAAAGTTTAGAACTACAGGGACTTAATGTAGAGCTGGATTTGAATTTAAATTATGGAATGCTCAATATAAATTGTCACATTTTGAGCACTTGCACTTTTTATCACCCTATTGAGGAAATAAAATAAAACCTTTAGTTCAAATATTTATGTACACAAATATATATATATATATATATATATATATATATATATATATATATATATATATATATATATTTCTTATATATACAAGTATAATTTTACAAGATCAATATATTATCATTAGTATTTTTAATATATTCACAAACCACTGATTTTCACTTTTATAAAGACATGAATTTCTTTTTATTCATTATTTTTTATAGAAAAAAAATAATATTTAGCCCACTGTCATCTTTTTTATTGTATTAACATTTGAATATATCTAACTGTTTTAAACCCCTTCTATCTCTTATGAATAGATTTGTTCTGTAAGATTTGTCTTTGATAGAGTTGTTTTTACATGCAAAAGGACTGAATGGTATAAGTTCATTGGCCCTAGGAAAAACTTTTAGAGTGTGACTATAACAAATGACTACACCTTTAAGAAAGAATGAAAGGAAGAACATCAATTAAGAAATTGACAGATAAATAGGGGAGTATGTGTAAGAAAAGTTCCATCTTGAAAAAGGCTGTAAAGCTGAAATGCGTAGATGATAAGCTGTTTCTAACTCCAGGATCAGAGCGCTCTGATGAGTTCAATGCAATAAGTGTTTGATACATTCACGTTGGACACTTTGTATACTTTGTATATGTTAATTAAGGATCATCTTTCATCAACCTGGAAATCTGCACCTTCCATTTTTTCATTCACAACTTGTGACTTGAACACGTTACCCGGAACTAGGATCTGGAACAAGTAACCCGCAATAGAGAACGGCAGTGTCTTGAAAGGTGGTACACCGGACACCGAATCTAAGGGCAGCCAAGTCACGTAACACGAAGAGCGGAGAAATTGATAGGGATTTCGTATTCAAGGGAAAGAGAGAGTCACGAACCCAGCAGACATCAGGAACTTTAAGTATTAAAGCGAAGTGTATCACACTAAATTGCATTTATTAACAGCAGAACTTTCACCCATATCCCCTCTTATATGCTACCTAAATGGGAATACCACTACAGATCACATGCTTACAGTGATTCATGAAAGCTTGCGTCTTTTTTATTGACTTTTAAGGAAAATATATTTTTTAGAGGCCATACATTTTTTAATACATTTCATACCACCGGTGGTTATATGTAATATTGTTATAAATAAATGAATTAATGTTGTATGTATGTATTGCTTAAGATTTTTTGTAATTTTATATATAGTGTTATTTCTTAGCACTATTGATCTCTTATATAGCTGCTTTTTTATAGCGCTCCCCTCATTTTTGTACTCTATCTTATTTAACCATTAGAACAGATCCTAACCTAGGGATAATGTATATAAAGTCCAGATTCTCTACTCTAACCAACCAAGTTTCTTATAGGTTAATAACATAATCATATAGACATGGTTTCTTTCCTTGATTGAACACTGCTACCTTTCTCACATTATAACAATGCAATTGTTGACTGCAATGCATCAGAGTTTACTATTTATTTTATGGTTTTGTTCATATTTTTCCCCACTTTTTATTAAAGTTCTTTGTTCTAAGTTTTAAGGTTTATATGATCTAAGCGGAGTATCCAACAGAAACATTTAACTCACTTCTTCAAATCCTTATATGACTTCTTTGTTCACTTATCAAAACATTTCTGTAAAGAACATAAGCTCTGTAACCTTATATCTCTGTAATTGCGATTATATTTCAATAAAAAAAAAGAATTGCAATATATAGCAAGCCTTGTAAATTCAACACTTTTAACAGGTGCAGAGAAAAGAGCCAAATAATATTCCAACTGTGATCAATTTTAAAAGTAATACAAGACGTTAAAAAGGTTTTAATGCTTCACTTTATCTGTTTAAGAAAAGGAATTGATTTTGAAGGCCAGTCCTAGACTTGAGACGTTCGGGTCCATTTAAGAATGGACGGACAAGGTCGGACATCTCCACCCCTGTCCACCGGGCATCATGGCTAGCGGGCAGCAATATTCTGCTTGCATTTATCATTGCACAAGCCCCATCCTCATGTGCAACCTATCACAAGCAAGCAGGGTCTTTCAATTACTGCAGTAGACAAGTTTGGGGAATTCAAAAATGCCAATATGGAGTTGGTGTAGTAAGTTAAGAAGCAGTGGCCTAATTGCTGCCATTTATTAACTATTGGCTGCAGCCATAGATGCTCCAAAGCATTTGTAGCTTCTTAAATGGAACTTTGAATACATTTTTGGTGATAAAAAAAAGTCTAAATGAAGTCAATTATAACTGTCATGAAAGTTTCTTGCAGTGGGGGGTTGTGGAGGTTAGGGGGGGGGGGTGGCGGTCTAGAGATTAATAGGTTAGGGGGTTTCTTGTGGTGTGGGGTTATGCCGGATTAGGGGTGCATAGGTATATTTATTAGGCTATCATAAGGCTATATTTCAAAGCGATCCTTTACTATACATCGTTAATATGGGTGGTGATGCTCATTGGAATATATTTTGCCAGCACCGCAACCCATTGGAATGAATAGTAAAACGCCTCTCTGCAAAACTGCCTGTTAACAATGATGTCGGCAAGTTGGAATATTTCACTGGCTTGCTCGACATCGCTGCAGATCCCTTTGGAATATTTTGCCATCTCTGCACTTTCGATCATAGGAGCCTAAGTATTTTTGCATTATCTTTTTATTATGCAATGGTTGATTATGCAATTCTACTACATTTAATGGTCAGTTTGTCTATAGGAAACTGATTTGTGCAGTACCTCCAGTTCACATTAGGAACACAGCATTAGAAATGTGTGGCTTTTATATTTTGTATTTCCTAGACTCTGAGGATTTTCACAAATACATTGGTACCTCTAATTAAAGAAAATCAGAAGGGATTTTTTTTAATTCACTACCTGGACAATATTCTGCTTGCGGCCAACTCAGAGAAAGTATGTACAGACACATGAAGTACTGAAAATTCTCTTGCTTTGACAGATGGAACATGAGCCCAGAGAAAAAATGGGAAGTCCAAAACTATCTTCAGTATCTGAGAAGGTGTTTCTTCCAAAATGAAAGATTCAGGTTGTAATTTTTACTTGACCATAAATCTTTCTCTTGGCCAAGGTCTGGATAAAGATGCTATTAATTATGAATTTAAATGAATGGTCAACTGGCAGGTGCATCCATTGCAGTAGTGTTTCCTTAAGCAATGGGATAATAAATCAGTCTGTCTATGAGAGCTCCCTTTCTATCTCAAGATGCAGAATTACAATCTCAGAACAGGCTTTTTATTTTCAGATTCTAGAGGAACATCTTTTCTGGGATAATACGTACAAGAAAAATGGAACCAAAAAAGATTAATTTTGTTCTCAAACATTCTGAATTCTTCAAAATGTGTATATTTACAGATAGTTACACAGAACTTACAGCTGAGCTGAGGAGATTGTGAGGTAAAATAGCTTCCTTTTTTACATAGAGATGCTCAGGTGATATTTTCCTGTCAGCTTTTTACAGTTATACTGCATCAGTTTCAAGTGATTTAGCATATGAGTATTATGTCCCTTTGTTTGTTTAGTTTTAGTAAGTTTCTGCAATGGTTTTGTTAGTTTATTTTAATAAACAGATTTTCTATTTCCTTTTTTAAATATTTTAATTTTTTATTTTAATTTTGGTTTTGATTTTAATGATTAGTTATTTACATGAAATTTGCCAGACCTTAGAATTTGGGATTGACAAAACCTGATAGAGGAGCATTTAAATACACTTAAAAAATGTATAGGAGAGGGGGGGTGGCATGTCTGCACTGCATTCTGGAGAGGATGCTTATCCTTACAGCTCCTGATGAACTTTCTTTAATCTGCTAATTTTTTAAAGATATTGGCAGTATCTTATACAGAAACAACATCCCTAATATCTATTCACTTTGTGGGGAACACATCATTTGGGCATTATTTGCTGTGTGCATGAATCAGAAAATGCGGATCGGACAACTTTGGCCTATAGCGCCGGCTATCTACTAGGCAGCAACTCCCCCCCCCCCACAGCACTTAAAGCATTCACCTCACTTGTTTGTAGTGAGCATACGTAGCATACATACCAGCAATAAAGATAATGGCAGCCATGAGGAGTAAAACATTTACAGAGCCAAATCGATGGGATCTACTCAAATCTTTAAAATCTACTGCTCTCTTTGATAGAGAAGTCACTGTCAACTCGATCACAGTTCTAGAGGTTGTACTTAATTATAATATAAGAGTGGCGGAGAGTGCTGATCAACCAGGCCCTCTAAACAGAGATCCACTGCTAAAGATCTTTGAGATGGATAAGCTTGGGGCCATTATTTATCTCACCAAGACCTGAAACTGCACTTATAATTAAGGAAGAAAATATCTTTGCAACCCAATAGTTATTTGATCCTGTTTCTTCCAGACGCCTATAGCTACAATATAAATAATAATTATATTGTAGCTATCTTAGGATTTATTTTTATTTTACAGGTAACTTTCAATTTATTTTAACTAGGTACAATAGCTATTAAATAGTTATTAAATATTTAATAGCTACCTAGCTAAAATAAAGAGAAATTTACCTGTAAAATAAAAACTAACCTAAGTTACAATTACACCTAACACTACACTACACTTAAATAAATTATTCCTATTTAAAACTAAATACTTAGCTGTAAAATAAACCCTAAGATAGCTACAATATAATTAATAATTACATTGTAGCTATTTTAGGATTTATATTTATTTTACAGGTAACTTTGTATTTATTTTAGCTAGTTAGAATAGTTATTAAATAGTTATTAACTATTTAATAACTACCTAGCTAAAAGAAATACAAAATTACCTGTAAAATAAATCCTAACCTAAGTTACAATTAAACCTAACACTACACTATCATTAAATTAATTAATTAAATAAATTAAATACAAATAACTACAATTAAATACAATTACATAAACTAACTAAAGTACAAAAAATAAAAAAAGCTAAGTTACAAAAAATAAAAAAATAGGTTACAAACATTTAAAAAATATTACAACAATTTTAAGCTAATTACACCTAATCTAAGCCCCCTAATAAAATAACAAAGCCCCCCAAAATAAAAAAAATCCCTACCCTATTCTACATTAAAAAAGTTCAAAGCTCTTTTACCTTACCAGCCCTTAAACGGGCCTTTTGTGGGGCATGCCCCAAAGAATTCAGCTCTTTTGCCTGTAAAAGAAAAATACAACCCCCCCAACGTTAAAACCCACCACCCACATACCCCTAATCTAACCCAAACCCCCCTTAAATAAACCTAACACTACCCCCCTGAAGATCATCCTACCTTTAGTCGTCTTCACTCAGCTGAGCCACCGATGGAACCGAAGAGGAGATCCGGAGCGGCAGAAGTGATCCTCCAAGGGGCGCTGAAGAAATCTTCCATCCGATGAAGTGATCCTCCAGGCGGCTCTGAAGAAGTCTTCCATCCGGGCGATGTCATCTTCCAAGCGGCACTGAAGAAGTCTTCTATCCGGGCGATGTCATCTTCCAAGCGGGGTCTTCAATCTTCAATCTTTATCCCGCTGACGCGGAACATCCTTCTTTCCCGACGGACTACCGACGAATGAAGGCTCCTTTAAGGGACGTCATCCAAGATGGCGTCCCTTCAATTCCGATTGGCTGATAGGATTCTATCAGCCAATCGGAATAAAGGTAGGAAAAATATGATTGGCTGATTGAATCAGCCAATCAGATTGAGCTCGCATTCTATTGGCTGATCGGATCAGCCAATAGAATGCGAGCTCAATCTGATTGGCTGATTGGGTCAGCCAATCGGATTGAAATTCAATCTGATTGGCTGATTCAATCAGCCAATCAGATTTTTCCTACCTTAATTCCGATTGGCTGATAGAATCCTATCAGCCAATCGGAATTGAAGGGACGCCATCTTGGATGACGTCCCTTAAAGGAGCCTTCATTCGTCGGTAGTCCGTCGGGAAAGAAGGATGTTCCGCGTCGGCGGGAGGAAGATTGAAGATTGAAGACCCCGCTTGGAAGATGACATCGCCCAGGTAGAAGACTTCTTCAGTGCCGCTTGGAAGATGACATCACCCGGATGGAAGACTTCTTCAGCGCCGCCTAGAGGATCACTTCATCGGATGGAAGATTTCTTCAGCGCCCCTTGGAGGATCACTTCTGCCGCTCCGGATCTCCTCTTCAGTTCCATCGGTGGCTTGGCTGAGTGAAGACGACTAAAGGTAGGAAGATCTTCAGGGGATTAGTGTTAGGTTATTTTAAGGGGGGTTTGGGTTAGATTAGGGGTATGTGGGTGGTGGGTTTTAATGTTGGGGGGGTTGTATTTTTCTTTTACAGGCAAAAGAGCAGTTTTCTTTGGGGCATGCCCCACAAAAGGCCCTTTTAAGGGCTGGTAAGGTAAAAGAGCTTTGAACTTTTTTAATGTAGAATAGGGTAGGGAATTTTTTTATTTTGGGGGGGTTTGTTATTTTATTAGGGGGCTTAGATTAGGTGTAATTAGCTTAAAATTGTTGTAATATTTTTTAAAAGTTTGTAACCTATTTTTTTATTTTTTGTAACTTAGCTTTTTTATTTTTTGTACTTTAGTTAGTTTATGTAATTGTATTTAATTGTAGTTATTTGTATTTAATTTATTTAATTTATTTAATGATAGTGTAGTGTTAGGTTTAATTGTAACTTAGGTTAGGATTTATTTTACAGGTAATTTTGTATTTCTTTTAGCTAGGTAGTTATTAAATAGTTAATAACTATTTAATAACTATTCTAACTAGCTAAAATAAATACAAAGTTACCTGTAAAATAAATATAAATCCTAAAATAGCTACAAAGTAATTATTAATTACATTGTAGCTATCTTAGAGTTTATTTTACAGGTAAGTATTTAGTTTTAAATAGGATTAATTTTTTAAAGTATAGTGTAGTGTTAGGTGTAATTGTAACTTAGGTTAGTTTTTATTTTACAGGTAAATTTCTCTTTATTTTAGCTAGGTAGCTATTAAATAGTTAATAACTATTTAATAGCTATTGTACCTAGTTAAAATAAATTGAAAGTTACCTATAAAATAAAAAGAAATCCTAAGATAGCTACAATATAATTATTATTTATATTGTAGCTATATTAGGGTTTATTTTATAGGTAAGTATTTAGTTTTAAATAGGATTCATTTAGTTAATAATAGAAATATTATTTAGATTTATTTAATTAATATTTAAGTTAGGGGGGTGTTAGGGTTAGTGTTAGACTTAGGTTTAGGGGTTAATAAATTTCTTACAGTGGCGGCGGTGTAGTGGGGGGCAGGATAGGGGTTAATAAATGTATTATAGGTGGCGACGGTGTAGGGGGGGCAGATTAGGGGTTAATAAATTTAATATAGGTTGCGGCGGGGTCCGGGAGCGGTGGTTTAGGGGTTAAACTATTTAGTTGCGGCGAGGTGCGGGATCAGCAGGATAGGGGTTAATAACTTTATTATAGAAGGCGGCGGTATAGGGGGGGCAGGATAGGGGTTACTAGGTATAATGTAGGTTGAGGCAGTGTCCGGGAGCGGCGGTTTAGGGGTTAATACTTTTTTATAATTGCGGCGGGGTCAGGGAGCGGCGGTTTAGGGGTTAATATGTATAGAGTAGCTTGCGGTGGGCTCCGGGAGCAGCGGTTTAGGGGTTAATATGTATAGAGTAGCTTGCGTGGGCTCCGGGAGCGGCGGTTTAGGGGGTAATAACTTTATTTAGTTGCGGCGGTGTGTAGGGGGGGACAGATTAGGGGTGTTTAGACTCGGGGTACATGTTAGGGTGTTAGGTGTAGACAGCTCCCATAGAAATCAATGGGATGTCTGGCAGCAGCGAACTTGTACTTTCGCTATGGTCAGACTCCCATTGATTCCTATGGGATCCACCGCCTCCAGGGCGGCGGATTGAAAACCAGGTACGCTGGGCCGGAAAAGTGCCGAGCGTACCTGCTAGTTTTTTGATAACTAGCAAAAGTAGTCAAATTGTGCCGCACTTGTGTGCGGAACATCTGGAGTGACGTAAGAATCGATCTGTGTCGGACTGAGACCGGCGGATCGAAGTTTGCGTCACAAAATTCTACTTTTGCCGGTCTCTAGCCTTTGATAACTAAGGCGAATCAGCCTCGCCACAAATACGCTGCAGAATTCCAGCGTATTTGAGGTTGACGGCTTGATAACTACCCCCCTTTACATGTTATTTTGGGGGAAATTGGGGGACAGTTATTATTTTTATTATTTATTATTAATATTTTTTATTGCAATGTAAAAGAGCTGGTATCTTTGGGGCATTGCCCCGCAAAAGGCCCTTTTAAGGGCCATTGGCAGTTTAGTGTAGGCTAGGTTTTTTTTATTTTGGGGGGCTTTTTATTTTGATAGGGCTATTAGATTAGGAGTAATTCATTTTTATTTTTGATAATTTTGTTTTTTATTTTTTGTAATTTAGTGTTTATTTTTTTTGTAAGTTAGTAAATTGTATTTTATTAATTTAATTTATTTCATTTTATTGTAATGTTAGGTTTTAGTCCAAGGCAGGTTAGGTTTTATTTTATAGGTAACTTTGTATTCATTTTAACTAGGTAGTTAGTAAATAGTTAATAACTATTTACTAACTAGTCTACCTAGTTAAAATAAATACAAACTTACCTGTGAAATAAAAATAAAACATAAGATAGCTACAATATAACTATTAGTTATATTGTAGCTAGCTTAGGTTTTATTTTACAGGTATGTATTTAGTTTTAAATAGGAATTATTTAGTTAATAATTGTACGGTTTATTTAGATTTATTTTAAATATATTTAAGTTAGGGGGTATTAGACTTAGGGTTACGTTAGGGTTAGGGATATGTTAGGGTTAGGATTAGGGTTTAATATATTTATGTAGAGTTAGTGATATGGGAGGTCAGAGGTTTAGGGGTTAATAATTTATTTTAGTATATTTTATTGTGGGGAGCTTGCGGTTTAGTAGTTAATAGGTTTATTAAAGCGGCGGTGTGGGTGGACGGCAGATTAGGGGTTAATAATATTTAAATAGTGTTTGCGATGCGGGAGGGCGGCGTTTTAGGGGTAAATAGGTTCATTATAGTGGCGGCGATGTTGGGGAGCGGCGGAATAGGGGTTAATACATTTTAATAGTGGTGGCGATGTCCGGAGCGGCAGATTAGGGGTTAATAAATTTATTATAGTGTTTGCGATGCGGGAGGGCCTCGGTTTAGGGGTTAATAGGTAGTTTATGGGTGTTAGTGTACTTTTTAACACTTTAGTTATGAGTTTTATGGTACAGCTTTGTAACTCATAACTACTGACTTTAGATGGCGGTACGGATCTTGTGGTTATAGAGTGTACCGCTCACTTTTTTGCATCCCAGGCAAACTCGTAATACCAGCGCTATGGAAGTCCCATTGAAAAAGGACTTTTTAAAAAGTGCGGTACTGACGTTGCATGACTGCCAAAAAGGTGTGCGGTACACCTATACCTACAAGACTTGTAATACTGACGTTAGGGAAAAAAGCAGCGTTATGGGCCATAACGTTGCTTTTTCAATCATAACGCAAAACTCGTAATCTAGCTGATTGTTCCAATTATCACCCAATATCTTTAGTCTGAATCTCTAGATGAAAATACAGGTACAAATCCCCAAATCAGGAATTCCAAAATCCAAACATTCTGAAATACAAAATGTTTAATTAAAGGGATAGTAAAGTCCAAATTAAAATTTGATGATTCAGATAGGGCATGTCATTTTAAACAACTTTCTAATTTACTTTTATCATCAAATTTGCTTTGTTCTCTTGTTATTCTTAGTTGAAGGCTAATACTAGGTAGGCTCATATGCTAATTTCTAAGCCCTTGAAGACTACCTCTAATTTGAATGCATTTGACAGTTTTTCACAGCTAGAGGGCGTTAGTTCATGTGTTTTATATAGACATTATATAACATTGTGCACATGCACATGAAGTTATTTAAGAGTCAGCACTGAAATGCAAGTCTGTCAAAAGATCTGAGATACGGAGGCAGAAGTTTAGATACAAGGTAATTACAGGGGTACAAAGTATATTTATATAACAGTGTTAGTTATGCAAAACTTGGGAATGGTAAATAAAGGGATTATCTATCTTTTTAAACAATAACATTTTTGGTGTTTACTATCCCTTTAATATTTTTTAAAAATAAAAAAAATAATATTATTTTTCTCATCCTGTAAGTCACAATCTTTTTTGCCTGAGTCTTTGGTTTGGTTTTTGTGTTCTAAAATGCAACTGCTAGTCTATATTTATTTAAAACAACAAATATTACCTTTGTGATTACAGTACTGTGCTATCTTTCTGAGGGTACTGTGTATACAAAATATAAAACGACCTTTAGGTTACATGTAGAAGCTGTATTATTACATGTAATTATCCTAAATGACATAAGATACTATTGTTTATACTTGGTTTCATCTCCTCTCTAAATTGTCCCATTTTACAGATACAAATATATACAAATATTCCAAAATGTAAACTTCTCCAAAATCCAAACCATTTCAATTTTTAAGCAGTTTGGATAATTGGTTTTCTACATGTATTGCCATTAAGATTAAATCCAATACTTTTCAAGCTAACTGGTAATTATTTGGTTTATTGATTTAGATTTGTTCCCTCAACACCAGGATGTTCTAACTTTGCTTCTCTTGTTAGATGCAAAATAAGGGGCCGATTTAACAAATGTCTGTCCGACATGATTCGCTCAGCGGATCATGTCCGACAGACATCGCTGGGCATTTAGCATTGCACAAGCAGTTCTGGTGAAATGCTTGTGCAATGCCGTCCCCTGCTAACAGGTGGTGTCAACTGTCAATCAACCCGATCGTATCTGATCGGGTTGATTGCTGTCCACCACTCAGAGCAGGTGGACGAGTTAAGGAGCAGTGGTCTTAAGACCGCTGCTTCTTAACTCCTGTTTCCGGTGAGCCAGAAGGCTAGTGCGGAAACAAGGGGAACAGGGGCCATTCGGCCCTTGTTAAATCAGCCCCCATGTGTGACAGGAAGGACATTTATAAGAGCTTTGGTTCAAAGGCCATTTTATGCCTATTATATGGTTCACTTTATACACATTCATCCTACTGCATATGAGCGTATGAGAAACTTGCTTTCAATCCAAAACTGTACACATTGACCTGATATGCAACAGGGTATTTCACTTTGATAGTTGCTTAGCGTATAATTGCCTTTTTGTGCATTAAGATCTCAAAGATATATTCTGGGCATAACCATATGACCAAACAATGTAAAATTGTCTTATTTGTGTATTATACTCACCAGTCCGTAACCTGTTAATTCAAGTTCAAAATTGTAGAATGCATTGCTTCCAGATCATACTTTTAAACTATAATAGTGTTTTTTTTTATTATTTTAAATGGGCTATCTGCAGTGCTAAACAGGTTGTTTAAAAAAACAAATACAAGACAGAGAAAGGGTTATACAGTCCTGCGCTCTCTCTATAGAGATTACAGTTTTTGTAGATGGGACCCTTTCTCTACTGATTTTTATACTAATGTTTCTTAAGTGCTCAAATCCTTCTTATATGTTTGCTTTTAAATATTTTCCTATATCAGAGGCTTAATCATTGTGACCGAATCATCTGTGATCAAGTGGGGTAATCAGTCAAATCGCTTCTGTTAAATGGATAGGAAAGTCAACATTTAACTTGCAGGATTCAGATAGAGCATTTTCTTTTAAGATACTTTAAAATTCTCTTCTATTTTAAAATGTGCTTCGTTCTCTTGGTATCCCTTGTTGAAAAATAATACGCACATATCCTCCACTAGTGGGAGCGAGCTGCTGATTGGTGCCTGCACACATTTGTCTCTTGTGATTGGCTAGCTAGATGTGTTTAACTAGCAGCCAGTAGTGCAATGCTGTTCCTTCAGCAAAGAATAACAAGATAATTAAGCAAATTTGATAATAGAAGTAAATTGGAAAGTTGTTTAAAATGTTATGTTCTATCCAAATCATAAAAGAACATTTGGGGATTTCCTGTCCCTTTAAGTGAATATTATGAACACTGATCTATAGCTCCAAATACTCACAAATGCATTCATATCTTCTTCCTTTACAGTACATTGTATTGTACCAATGTTTCTTAACTCCAACACTCAAGTGCCAATATTAAGCCAGATTTAAATGATTTCCCTGTCTGAGCACAGGTGACCAAACTTAATGATAAAGTTATTGAACACCCTCGGACTGAAATACTTAAATTGATAATGTGTTTAAGTAAGCTGCTAAGTTTATTCAAAGATGCTGCAGAAGCATCCTTTCAAATTGGCTAGTTGCTTTCCTTCTGCTCCCCCACACACTTGAAGGTGTTTTCTATAGCCAATTCTGCAGTTTTGAAATTTTGAGGTATTTATTAAGTGATAAGATAGAGGTAAAGGAGTTATTTGTAAATAAATATAAAAAAAAAACGGTCAATTTGTATTAAATTAAAGTGGAGAATATTTTACTGTACAATGTTCTTTTAAAATATGGCCAGTTAAAGGGACATAATACTCATATGCTAAATCATTTGAAATTGATGCAGTATAACTGTAAAAAGCTGACAGGAAAATATCACCTGAGCATCTCTATGTAAAAAAGGAAGATATTTTACCTCACAATTTCCTCAGCTCAGCAGAGTAAGTTCTGTGTAAAAAGTTATACTCGGCTGCAGCCCAGCTGCAGGTAATAAAAAATGAAGAAATGAACAGCAGCCAATCAGCATCATCAGTGCTGAGGTCATGAACTCTTTTATTGTGATCTCATGAGGTTTGACTTAACTCTCATGAGATTTCATTGTAAACTTCCTTACACTGAATAGGGAAATAACATGAGAGTGCACGAGGCTCATCCCTTCGGCTGTCCCGGGACAGACATACTGATATGCTGCTTAGAAATCCTTTACGATGGATGTGGCTACTGAGGAACTTTTGAGGTAAAATATCTTTCTTTTTAACATAGAGATGTTCAGGTGATATTTTCGAGTCAGCTTTTTACAGCTATACTGCATCACTTTCAAGTGTTTAAACATTTGGGTATTATGGCCCTTTAAGGACACTT
Source organism: Bombina bombina (assembly GCF_027579735.1). Lineage (NCBI taxonomy): Eukaryota > Metazoa > Chordata > Amphibia > Anura > Bombinatoridae > Bombina > Bombina bombina. Next base: position 836,212,905 of record NC_069503.1, on the reverse strand, counting down.
GAGGACTGGAGTTGACAATTTTTTTTTATACTCAGCTTCTCTCTTTGCCTTTTACACTCAAATAGCAGGCAACCAATAGGATATTTAACCTTCAACTTGCTGTTGACAGTTTCCTGTTTCTTTACATCTAAATTTAGTTATGCTAAATCATATTTTATAGATAATCTCCATTTATTTATTTCAAACACATTGTTCAGGAAAGGCTGAACTAGAGGTCAAGTCTACCAAACATATAAATGGACACTAATCTTTTGATGGTTCCTTTATGTCAGTCATATTTTTGGGGTTTTCTTAAAGGGACATTAAACACTAAATAAATGCTAGATAGAATGACACATTCAAAGAAAAGATTAGTCTGAGAATAACATGTTGATGTGTTTTTAAGGTTTCATTAGTTGTTTAAATATTTACCTTCTCTGCTATGGCCAGTTAAGGACGGTTATAAATAGGTCACTAAAGTGTGCAACCAATGGCTGCATAGAATATAACATTGTTCTGCACTTCCATTTCTAACAGGAACAGAAAAGCAAGCAATTTCAGAATGGCATTACAGGAAAAGGGGACAAAATAAATAATGAAAGTATGTTCCAGATTTTTATTTATATATACAATTTATCATTTAATTTTACCATCTCAAAGTGTTCAATGTGTCTTTAAGGAAGAGAAAGCAAGAGAGTAGCCTGACCCTAAATCTCTATATTAATTACAATGTGAAAGGACTATTATAGTCTAAACATTTTCTGAGTATCGACCCTGGTCTACTGTGTATTGTGATTATGCACTATCTCAACACTTAACTGACAACTTGTAATATGAGTGTAATTAGCGAGCTATTACCACTTCCCATTGAAAGTATAGGGTGCACTATATAAGTATCAGGAGGTTTAAACATAGTTTGGTTAAACATTTTAACAACGGTAACTTTTAATACCCAATCGTTCATTATTGTTTGTGCAAGCAAGAATCAGAGCATGTCATTTTGTCACTATAATATTTATTTAAGCAATATTTTTAGCTCAAACTTTCAAAGTAATATATAAAAGTATGAAGTCAAATATTGCCCCCGAAATGAATGGATCAGAGTGTCTGTAACTATTTAAGGTTTCAGTAATGAGTTTCTATAAACATCCATTTCTGTATATTGTTATTGTAAAATGATATGAAGATCTATGTATATATTGGGCATGGTTTTAAAATGTGGAACCCTCATACTTATGTTTATTTAACAGGGTTTGAATTTAATTAAACATTTGTTGGTATTAGATAAAAAAATCTAATTTAAGCAAATGAAAACAAATTCACTGAAATTATTTTCCTAAACCTGTATATTTTTCTCAAAAATAAGCTGCTGCCAAACATCTCCTTCAGGGAATTGATACTGTGTTACAGACCCTTCTTTCATTTCTGTCGAATATCCTGGATCCTTTGAAGAAAAAATAAATAAATAACATTATAAATATTTATGACAAACTTGAAGATTTGATTTAATTTAGAAAACTTCTCACTGGTTTTATGTACAAAAATCTTCCAATGCTTTAATGTTATAGAAAAAAAATGTGTAAAAATGTACTCAAAAGTTCTCCAATTCTTTGGGGCTCATCCACTTAGAGTTGGCTTGGGCTTTAGGGACATTAAACACGTTTCATGCACCTCCCTCTAATCATGGGTGCTGCCATTTTGGAACCTAGGTTACACTACAGTTATCTGATGGAGAGTTGCTGCATATGTGTAAATACATGTAGTGAAATATTTCAACAAGGAGGCATCCATGACTAGAGGGCGGTGGGGAATAAACTCAATACTATGTTTATAAAATGTATTTAGTGTTTAATGTCCCTTTAAATCAACCCCACAAATAAGATAGAAATTGCAAAGCTGTCACGCTGCTGAGTCAATGGGGCCTATCTATCAAGCTCCGAACGGAGCTTGACGGACCGTGTTTCTGGCGAGTCTTCAGACTCTCCAGAAACAGCAGTTATGAAGCAGCGCTGACACCGCAAACACCGCTGCTCCATAACCCTGTCCGCCTGCTCTGAGCAGTACGAGTACGATCGGGTTGCTTGACACTCCCCTGCTGGCAGCCGATAGGCCGCGAGTCTGCAGGGGGCGGCGTTGCACCAGCAGCTCTTGTGAGCTGCTGGTGCAATGCTGAATACGGAGAGCGTATTGCTCTCCGCATTCAGCGAGGTCTTGCGGACCTGATCCCCACTGTCGGGTCAGGTCCGCAAGACCTTTCATAAATAGGCCTCTTTGAATTTAAGTAAATCAATGCACATTAAACACCTTGAGATTTAAATATAACGTTTAGTTATTTGCAATCTACTTTTATTATTTATTTCCCCATTTTCATGTAATTTAGCTCTGTAAATTGGGGATTGTCTCAAAGTTGGGAAAGAACCCTGCAAGACAACAGGCATGTCCATCTAAATCAGTTTTAAATCATTCTGATGTAAACTGTGTGTTTGATCATATAGGATCTCATGAAATTATTATAACAGACAAAATATTCTGACTGGAACTGATTGGCTTCCCTTGTACAATATGCAGTTGTTTCCTTAAAATATTACATAAAAGTGTTTAATATAGATTTTAATATAAGATTGTATTCTATATTTGAACACAGAAATATACTTGCATTATACCACATCTGTAACAAATAGAGATTTAAAAAAAAACCTGCATAGGGGTCGATAACAATCCTTTATAAAAGTTTATCAAATTATTTATCTACAAAAATCCCCACAGACATTAATGGCGGTTTTCTGTAGAAAAACATTAGATATCTTTTTCTAAAGTATTGTTATCAACCTGATAGATAGATATATAGATAAATAGATAAACATTCAGACATTTTACACAGAAAAGTTAAGTTACATCTAAACTAACAGGACATAGCTGTTAACAATTCATTTACAGGATAGTTGTCAAAGCCCTAAGCATGGCCAACGCTAAGCTATATTTACAAGATTGCAGCACGATCAGGGCCGCAGTGTGTGGAAGTCAGATGATGCATCACACTAAAAGTTACACTCTTCAGAGGTCCAGGGCTGGCAGGCATACTGAAGATGGAGATACTGTTGCTGCAGGAGCCAAGGGCTGCACTAAATAGGTTCAGATTAGTGCAGCCAGCTCCCTAGATGCTACTCATGCCTGCTCTGAACTTTTGTTGTGGAGCTGTGCACTGTTAGCACTCTTTTTATTAGCAGAAAAAATTCCAGAAACGTTCCAGCAAGAAACATAAGTGCTTGTTCAATAAAAACAGTTCTTTATTAGGACATGATAAAACAAGTACAAAAATAGGCAGACTCCATACAAACGAAGGGAGTATCAAAAATAGGTCTGACCGGTTTCAGCCATGCTGGCTGTAGTCATAGACATGTTTCACCTGTGCAGGTGCAATAATTTAAAACCCTTAGCTCCTCCCTAGGGAGGTGGTAAAAGAAAATGTAAAGTATCTCCCAACGTTAACCCTTGAAAGAGACTTATAACATGGTGCATATAAAACGAACTGATATCAGTAAGCATCCCATATGGATGGATACTGTGTTACTTAGAATATGACCAATAAACACAGTTAGCTGATATGTTAAAGGGGTACAAAGTCTAATAAAGATAATAATGTTAGTGATGCTAATGTTATAAGTGGTTAAATGAGCACTTAAACCTATAAACTAGTAAGCATCACAGAGTATTAAGACTCGATGGAGAAAGCCCTTATCTGTGTTGTCAAAAAATGTATATATGTGAGGATAGATAGCATAATAGAGAACTACATAATAGTGAGGATAACAGAGGTGTATATATGAATCATATTTATATTATGCACTTGCACCTCAGATGTGAAAAGAATGTAAAAAATTAAATTGAATGTAGAACATTGAAAGAATAATAAAGAAGAAGAACAACAGTCAAATTGGCATATATATAATTAGTCTAAAAGTTGTTTCGTATGTTATAACCTGTACGTAATAAAGGGAACAACCCTTAGATACTACCCTGTTGCTTACAGGGGCAAATAGACCCTAAGAAACTGACCTGATGCTAGAAGGGGCAAGATGATGTTAAGCGAAAAGAGTAGGTAGAATGCCCTTTAAAAACCCTAATTCCAGGATTGAGTGTTAATACTCATATATAAAAGAAAGAAATAGGGTTCATCAATGTTGCCAGTAGTTTATAATGTCAAATTCTGAGTTGAATCCCCCAGGTAGCAGGCAACCGAGTTTGTGTATCCAATAGATCTCTTGTCTACATAGTATGCAAAATTTGTCACCTCCCCTAGGGGGTCTGACTATTTGCTCGATTGCCTGCCACCTGAAGGACCCAACTTGACCATGATGGACTTCCAAAAAATGTTTAGACAGAGCGGAGACTGCTCTATCATGAGAAATATGAGCTAAGTGCTCTTTAATTCGTGTCCCTACCTCTCTGGTGGTTCTACCCACATACTGCCGTTGGCACAGGGTGCACTCAATGAGATACACCACAAATTTACTGCCACACTTCACGCAGCCCTTGGTCTCAAAAGTTTCAGCCCCGGTGGCTGAAGTGAAGTGTGTAGCAACTTTGATATGGTCACATGAGCCACAAGACCTCTTTCCACACCTAAAGGTGCCCTTGAAATGAAGCCAAGAGCTCCTACTGGGTTCTTCCTTCAGTAAACTAGGGGACAGCAGATTCCCTAGAGTCAAGTTCCTTCTATATACAAATTTACATCCATCTGTTATCACTTCACGTAGGGTTTTGTCCCAACGCAAAATAGGAATGTTCTTTCTGACTATGTTGCATACTTGATGGTATTGATTGGAGTAAGCTGTAATAAGAGTTGGGGCATTACGTGCTCTAGGTGTTTTGGATGTATCCCTATCAGAGTTTTTAGTTCTATGGAACAATCTTGATCGATCTATCTGGTTTACCTCTTGTCTTGCCCTCCTGACTACCTTTGCTGGATAATTTCTTTCCAGTAGACGTTTATTTAGGTCCTCACTTTCTCTGAAGTAGTCCTCTCCCCGGGAACAATTGCGTTTTGATACGCATGAATTGACTTTTTGCAATTCCTCTGAACACATGTTTAGGGTGACTGCTATTTGCATGTAACAAGGTGTTTCCGGAGATAGGCTTATGATAGAGAGATGAGGTAATTGTGTGTGTGTCAACATCACCCACCAGTGTCACATCCAGATAGTTCATAGTTGTATTGTGCCACTGGTAGGTGAATTTTAGACCCACTTCATTAGAATTCAATTGATCCACCAATTCTCGTGCTTGTTACTCACCCGAGGACCAGATGATCAAAAGATCATCTATGAACCTCAGGTATGTCTTGATGGACATAGAGAAAGAATTTCCACCCCCATAGACGTGGAACCGCTCCCACCACCCCATAAAGAGGTTGGCGTAAGAGGGGGCAAATTTTGCCCCCATTGCGGTTCCACGTCTCTGGAGGTAGAAAGAGTCAGAGAACTTGAAGAAATTGTGTTGTAACAAAAACCTGATAACTCTCAACACAAAGTCTTTGTGCTGAGAGTCCAGGTCCATGCACATATCCATAACAAGCACTTCTGTTTCTTGCTGGAACGTTTCTGGATTTTTTTCTGCTATTTTATATGGAGTACTGGGACTCCATTCCTACATTTAAGTTCACAGCAAGTCTGGACTGCCTTGCCGGGTGACGTCACAGCCGGAGGAGGAGTTGAGCGGCGTGTCACTACAGTGGAGACCAGCCGAGCAGAGTTGGAGCCGGATACACAGCGCCAGAGACCACAGCTGAAGCACTCCAAGTAACAGCCAAATAGTCCAACAGAGTACGAAGACTGGGTAGTGAGTAACAGTTCATTGGTTATTATTACGGATTGGAGCATATTGTATTATACCACCAAATGTGGGCCTGATTACACTTTGCCATTACATCTTTTCCAGCCAATCGGAACCTGGTTTTCCGCAACAACTGTTCCCTACCTCATGTATGGACTCTAAATTAATTAAAAAATATATGGTATTAAACTATTGCATGAACAGTTCGTCAGCAACACATGCTTCTTATGCTTGTCTCTGTATTAACAGCCATGATTAGCGCTTAAATGATTAGTATGGTATCTGCAGCATGATTTGAAGCAGGATTACACGCTCCGCATTTCTTTTCTTTTCCTTTTGCTTATTCACACATATCATGGTTTGTGGTTTGGATGATTCAACACACCGAATGTGATTACAAGCATTTATATATGCGGCATATGTGTTCCTTCCTGATACCTGCTCTAATACCATTTCTCTATGCATCATTTCATTGCTTTGCTAAATCAAGCTGTGACTCTTTACTCATACATCATATGGATGCTCTTTATGTGATATACAAGAAGTGGTAATATTAACCCTTAAATGTTTAACTCACTCTGCATGTTGCGACAGTAACAGCTAGGTCTCCACTCACGCCTGCTTATTTCATCTGCATCATTTGCTTGTTCTCTGTTTCATTGAATTTTTTTCCCTGGATTGGTGCAGTGAACTTTATACATATATATTTCTACATTCTTATATGTGTATATATATACCCCCCGGAGTGACCAACATTTAGCCTTTTTCCTGCTGAACTATTAGGCTGCCCAGTTTAAATATATATATATATAATTATTCAACTTTTGATATAATTATTCGAGTGTCTTTTATATATCTATGGATAATATGGCAGCAACAGACTCCTTTTACTCCCTCAAAGAGTCTGATGATGAGGATTTAGATTTACTGGAACTACAGGATGTGTTTGATCGTGATACACCCAATACCAAATTAGGGGACAACTTTTATGACATGGAAACACTTAAACTAAAGGAACAAAGACTCAAATGGGACAAGTGGATTCTTTCTAAGTATATCAATATGCAAATGGTGCCTAGGGGATTAAGGATTAACAAGTTCCCCACCTATGATATCAAAGATTTGGACTTTATTGCACGCTGGAATCAGACTCTAACTGACTGTTCCCTAAAACTAATCGCTTTACTAATTGAATACAAAGATATGTTACTCAAAGAGGTTAAAAATAAGATCATACTGCTCCAAGCAGATATGAATAAGTTTAAACAACATGAAATCTACCCTCAATTTGATGAAACTCTTAAGAAAGTGATTGAAGAGTCTAGAAAGCTTATTATTCAAGTGAAACATACTAAGTTCCTTAGGGACCAGAAAGATTACTCTAGGGGTATGGTCTATATATGGAGACGTAAAGAGAAGGGTAGGATTTTGTCCCAGACACATACTAACAGATCAGATAATCAAGCCATAGGTCAAGGGGGACACCAGGACTACCCACAGAATAAAACACAACAACAAAAGGTTAAAACCACTAAGAGAGTTGCCTTCTCTGACTCAGAGCCAGAGCTGACAGACGAGGAGAGGTTTGCCTCCAGCTTTGATTCAGATGGATGCTCTGGCTCTGAGGGGGATGAGGCAACACTAACCAACCAATTATGTACAGCATCTAACCTGATGGTAGATATACCTCCTAGAGGCATACTTAAGGAACATGTGAATCCAGGGGCTGTCCCCAAAAGGGGTAGGGGCAGGCGCCAAAGAAGAGGTAGTTCCCATTATAATATGACCGCTAATCCCCAAGGAACTGGTGAGAGTTCAGATACTACTCATCAGGTTTTTCAGTGGGCCCCGAGACGACCCAGGGGAGGGGGGCGGGGCAATACACAGAAACTCAACACTGGGGACTTCCAACAGCAGAGATACCCAGTGAGGGAGAACAGGGGAACCCCACACCACAGGTATCAATGAAGGATAATACTGTCATCAATCTGTCAACTTATGACCTTACAAACCTCGAAAGAAAAGTGTTAAGCTATGGCTTGGGATTTGTCCCCTCCAGGAATTTCGACTTATTTCAGACTATCCTGGACGTAAATAGATTGGTCAGGGACTTAACTCTTAGAAAATTCTTTCCAGAATCAGAGACAGATTGTTCCCACTCCATCACCGACCAAACAACAGAAACATCTAATTATGCTAATCATGTTGACGATATGTCCTTCACTGACATATGTGCACTCACAAGTCTAGAGGACTTATCAGGTAGTATTAGCCACAAATCCCTGGACAATCCACACAAACATAAACTTAAATCAACATCTAATTTTTATCCCTTACAAGCTAGGGGTAAGAGCCTTGAGGTGTTCCATAAAAGGGTTATGGAGGACCTCACTACTCTCTCTAAATCAAACAATAATCATACCTCAAACTTGAATAGAAAGGAGAGAGAAGCCATTACCAACCTACAAAATAACACTAACATTGTCATTAGACAATCTGATAAGGGCGGTAGCATCGTCGTTATGGATAGGGACGCATATGTTGCGGAAGCCCTGAGACAACTGAGTGACAATGAAGCATATTCTACTTTGTCCAGGGACCCCACCAATTCATTTGGTCATATCTTGAGGGACCTTCTGGATGATGGGTTGGAGATGGGCATCATAGATAAACACACGTTTGATTGTTTATCAGTTGACAATCCGGTGATGCCCATCTTCCACCACTTCCCGAAGGTCCACAAGAGTCTTCAAAACGTACAGGGTAGACCCATCGTGGCAGGTATTGGCTCATTATTGGAGCCACTATCAAAATGGGTCGACAACTTCCTTCAACCATTGGTACATAGATTACCCAGCTATGTACGTGACACAGCTCATGCACTATCCAAACTAGAAAAGATCAGATGGGAGCCAAACTACAGCTGGATTACCATTAACGTGGTGGCACTGTATTCCAGTATTCCCCACGAATTTGGACTCCAAGCTGTCAAATTCTTTTTGGATATGTGCATGGACCTGGACTCTCAGCACAAAGACTTTGTGTTGAGAGTTATCAGGTTTTTGTTACAACACAATTTCTTCAAGTTCTCTGACTCTTTCTAACTCCAGAGACGTGGAACCGCAATGGGGGCAAAATTTGCCCCCTCTTACGCCAACCTCTTTATGGGGTGGTGGGAGCGGTTCCACGTCTATGGGGGTGGAAATTCTTTCTCTATGTCCATCAAGACATACCTGAGGTTCATAGATGATCTTTTGATCATCTGGTCCTCGGGTGAGGAACAAGCACGAGAATTGGTGGATCAATTGAATTCTAATGAAGTGGGTCTAAAATTCACCTACCAGTGGCACAATACAACTATGAACTATCTGGATGTGACACTGGTGGGTGATGTTGACACACACAGAATTACCTCATCTCTCTATCGTAAGCCTATCTCCGGGAACACCTTGTTACATGCAAATAGCAGTCACCCTAAACATGTGTTCAGAGGAATTGCAAAAAGTCAATTCATGCGTATCAAACGCAATTGTTCCCGGGGAGAGGACTACTTCAGAGAAAGTGAGGACCTAAATAAACGTCTACTGGAAAGAAATTATCCAGCAAAGGTAGTCAGGAGGGTAAGACAAGAGGTAAACCAGATAGATCGATCAAGATTGTTCCATAGAACTAAAAACTCTGATCGGGATACATCCAAAATACCTAGAGCACGTAATGCCCCAACTCTTATTACAGCTTACTCCAATCAATACCATCAAGTATGCAACATAGTCAGAAAGAACATTCCTATTTTGCGTGGGGACAAAACCCTACGTGAAGTGATAAAAGATGGATGTAAATGGGGTGGTGGGAGCGGTTCCACGTCTATGGGGGTGGAAATTCTTTCTCTATGTCCATCAAGACATACCTGAGGTTCATAGATGATCTTTTGATCATCTGGTCCTCGGGTGAGGAACAAGCACGAGAATTGGTGGATCAATTGAATTCTAATGAAGTGGGTCTAAAATTCACCTACCAGTGGCATAATACAACTATGAACTATCTGGATGTGACACTGGTGGGTGATGTTGACACACACAGAATTACCTCATCTCTCTATCGTAAGCCTATCTCCGGGAACACCTTGTTACATGCAAATAGCAGTCACCCTAAACATGTGTTCAGAGGAATTGCAAAAAGTCAATTCATGCGTATCAAACGCAATTGTTCCCGGGGAGAGGACTACTTCAGAGAAAGTGAGGACCTAAATAAACGTCTACTGGAAAGAAATTATCCAACAAAGGTAGTCAGGAGGGCAAGACAAGAGGTAAACCAGATAGATCGATCAAGATTGTTCCATAGAACTAAAAACTCTGATCGGGATACATCCAAAACACCTAGAGCACGTAATGCCCCAACTCTTATTACAGCTTACTCCAATCAATACCATCAAGTATGCAACATAGTCAGAAAGAACATTCCTATTTTGCGTGGGGACAAAACCCTACGTGAAGTGATAAAAGATGGATGTAAATTTGTATATAGAAGGAACTTGACTCTAGGGAATCTGCTGTCCCCTAGTTTACTGAAGGAAGAACCCAGTAGGAGCTCTTGGCTTCATTTCAAGAGCACCTTTAGGTGTGGAAAGAGGTCTTGTGGCTCATGTGACCATATCAAAGTTGCTACCACCGGGGCTGAAACTTTTGAGACCAAGGGCTGCGTGAAGTGTGGCAGTAAATTTGTGGTGTATCTCATTGAGTGCACCCTGTGCCAACGGCAGTATGTGGGTAGAACCACCAGAGAGGTAGGGACACGAATTAAAGAGCACTTAGCTCATATTTCTCATGATAGAGCAGTCTCCGCTCTGTCTAAACATTTTTTGGAAGTCCATCATGGTCAAGTTGGGTCCTTCAGGTGGCAGGCAATCGAGCAAATAGTCAGACCCCCTAGGGGAGGTGACAAATTTTGCATACTATGTAGACAAGAGATCTATTGGATACACAAACTCAGTTGCCTGCTACCTGGGGGATTCAACTCAGAATTTGACATTATAAACTACTGGCAACATTGATGAACCCTATTTCTTTCTTTTATATATGAGTATTAACACTCAATCCTGGAATTAGGGTTTTTAAAGGGCATTCTACCTACTCTTTTCGTTTAACATCATCTTGCCCCTTCTAGCATCAGGTCAGTTTCTTAGGGTCTATTTGCCCCTGTAAGCAACAGGGTAGTATCTAAGGGTTGTTCCCTTTATTACATACATAACATACGAAACAACTCTTAGACTAATTATATATATGCCCATTTGACTGTTGTTCTTCTTCTTTATTATTCTTTCAATGTTCTACATTCAATTTAATTTTTTACATTCTTTTCACATCTGAGGTGCAAGTGCATAATATAAATATGATTCATATATACACCTCTGTTATCCTCACTATTATGTAGTTCTCTATTATGCTATCTATCCTCACATATATACATTTTTTGACAACACAGATAAGGGCTTTCTCCATCTTATATACTCTGTGATGCTTACTAGTTTATAGGTTTAAGTGCTCATTTAACCACTTATAACATTAGCATCACTAACATTATTATCTTTATTAGACTTTGTACCCCTTTAACATATCAGCTAACTGTGTTTATTGGTCATATTCTAAGTAACACAGTATCCATCCATATGGGATGCTTACTGATATCAGTTCGTTTTATATGCACCATGTTATAAGTCTCTTTCAAGGGTTAACGTTGGGAGATACTTTACATTTTCTTTTACCACCTCCCTAGGGAGGAGCTAAGGGTTTTAAATTATTGCACCTGCACAGGTGAAACATGTCTATGACTACAGCCAGCATGGCTGAAACCGGTCAGACCTATTTTTGATACTCCCTTCGTTTGTATGGAGTCTGCCTATTTTTGTACTTGTTTTATCATGTCCTAATAAAGAACTGTTTTTATTTAACAAGCACTTCTGTTTCTTGCTGGAACATTTCTGGAATTTTTTCTGCTATTTTATATGGAGTACTGGGACTCCATTCCTACATTTAAGTTCACAGCAAGTCTGGACTGCCTTGCCGGGTGACGTCACAACCGGAGGAGGAGTTGAGCGGCGTGTCACTACAGTGGAGACCAGCTGAGCAGAGTTGGAGCCGGATACACAGCGCCAGAGACCACAGCTGAAGCACTCCAAGTAACAGCCAAATAGTCCAACGGAGTACGAAGACTGGGTAGTGAGTAACAGTTGATTGGTTATTATTACGGATTGGAGCATATTGTATTATACCACATGGGTTGTGACCACCAAATGTGGGCCTGATTACACTTTGCCATTACATCTTTTCCAGCCAATCGGAACCTGGTTTTCCGCAGCAACTGTTCCCTACCTCATGTATGGACTCTAAATTAATTAAAAAATATATGGTATTAAACTATTGCATGAACAGTTCGTCAGCAACACATGCTTCTTATGCCTGTCTCTGTATTAACAGCCATGATTAGCGCTTAAATGATTAGTATGGTATCTGCAGCATGATTTGAAGCAGGATTACACGCTCCACATTTCTTTTCTTTTCCTTTTGCTTATTCACACATATCATGGTTTGTAGTTTGGAAGATTCAACACACCGAATGTGATTACAAGCATTTATATATGCGGCATATGTGTTCCTTCCTGATACCTGCTCTAATACCATTTCTATATGCATCATTTCATTGCTTTGCTAAATCAAGAAGTGACTCTTTACTCATACATCATATGGATGCTCTTTATGTGATATACAAGAAGTGTTAATATTAACCCTTAAATGTTTAACTCACTCTGCATGTTGCGACAGTAACAGCTAGGTCTCCACTCACCTGCTTATTTCATCTGCATCATTTGCTTGTTCTCTGTTTCATTGACTCTTTTTATTACTTTGTTTCGGAAGTGACCTTTGGCCTTGTTCCTGGTGCCAAGACCAAATGGGAGGTATTAACGGACACCTCAGACTCCCATTTAGTGCTTGATTTTTTTTTTTTCATGTGAAGACCAAAGCATTCTTGTTCCTTGCCCATTATGCTGATCTTGACCTTGGCAAAGTTTATGGATTGTGCTACCTATTTTACCCTACCATTGAGATACACTACCTAAGGACTGACCATCTAGCTTCTGAACCTTGGAACCATGACCTGACCACCGCTTCTGCTTTATCCTTCTACTTTGACGCAAGTTTTGGACTGATCTCCTGGTTTTGACCCCTTGTCTACTGATTGTTTCCCTGCTTAATTACTGCTCATTCTTTGTACAAGTGGTTACTGCCAACAAACCAAGTAATTTACCTATTATATTATAAAATAACTAAGTCAGTATGGATCCAGCAGAGATGGTGAATATTATTACCATGCTGTCACAGCAGCTTTCTACTTTGACACATACTATGTAGGATTCACAGGCCTCACAGATAAACTTGTTACAGTGAGTGGAGAGTTTCCAGACATAAAATGTGACTGTGCTTCTAATGTGTCTCCAGCCACGGCTTCTGCAGCTGCAGAGGGGCCTAGTTTGTTGCCTGCTTCCAGTCTACAGCAAATCCAAAAATGAGATATGGGTGACAGCAAAGACATTTTATTATATGTTACAAAGACAGAAAAATAGTGACCGTTTCAGGAGCCAATCCCTTAGTTATGACTAAAGGATTGGCTCCTGAAACATCGCTATTTTTCTGTCTTTGTAACATATAATAACATTTCTTTGCTGTCACCCATATCTCTTTTTTGATTTGCTGACTTTGCTGGCTTAGTTGGCAGTAGCCCATGGTTGACGTGCATGTATCCCGAGTGCTGCATTACTTGTGTTTTTTTATATTTTCCAGTCTACAACAATCCAGCTATTTTTCTCATGATGATTTAAGTCTACTTTTACCAGGAAAGTTTAATAGAGACCTTAAATGTTCCATTCCTTCATCCCAGCTTGTCAAATATTGTTCTGTCTTAAGTCTGGTACCTATTCTATAGACTTTGTTAAGGTCCGTACAACCTTAGCTTTGCTTCCTGGAGAACCTCAGAGCTGGGTCCATAATTTAGTACAGAAGAACGGTGAGATTCTTAATACTTGGGATTGCTTTGTTACTGCAATGAGTGTTATATATGATGCGCCAAACTGAAGTTCTTCTGGTCAGTCAGCTCTAATAGTTTTTCATCAGGTAAGAGACCTGATGGTTGTGCTTTGGGAGGGGGACTATATGAAAGACCTAAAAGGGGCACAAGCTATGCTATACTTACAAGATTGCAGTGCAGTCTGAGCCGTGTTGCGTATGCTAGAGGTCAGATGTTACTGCACGGTAACTGCTGTTCAGAAATCCTGGGCTGGCCGGTGCACTGAAGATGGAGAGATGGTTGCTGCAGGAGACAGGGGCTATGCTAAACAGGTTTGTGTTAAAACAGTCAGCTCCCTGGACGCTACTTATACCTGGTGTGAACTATTGTTATGGAGCTGTTCGCTAAGTTAGTGCTCCTTGTATTACTTTGTTTCGGAAGTGACCTCTGGCTTTGTTCTTGGCACTTGGTTACTTTTGTATGGAGACCAAAGTGTTCTTGTTCCTCGCCCATTAACCTGCTCTTGCCAAAGTTTCTGGATTATGCTACATGTTTTACCCTTCGATTGAGATAAACTATCTAAAGAATGACCTTCTGGCTTATGAACCTTAGAATTGTGGCCTGACCACAGCTTCTGCTTTATCTTTCTACTTTGGCGCAAAGGTTTCAGGCTGATCTCCTGGTTTTGAACCCCAATTTGTTTTCCTGCTAACCTGATAATCACTCGCTGTGCAGTCTCTGCACAAATGGTCCTTGCCAACAAACCAGGTTATTTGCCTATTACCTTATAATGGTTTAGTTACTGGCTAATACAACAGCTCAAACAACCCAATTAGCAGACTGTGGGGAACATACAAACTAAACATATACTGTTTTACAGCAGAGGATCATTATTGTTTATTTTTTAATTAAATAAACAAACAAATAAACAAAAAATACCTTTTTCTGCAGTTATCCATGTAAAAATAGGATATGGTTGATGTACTAATCAGACAACATATCGGGGCCCATTTATCAAGCTACGGATGGAGCTTGAGGGCCCGTGTCTAAAGACCGCTGCTCCATAACCTGTCGGCCTCCTCTGAGCAGGCGGATAGACATTGCCGCAATTCAACCCGATCGAGTACGATCGGGTTGATTGACACCCCCTGTTGGCAGCTGATTGGCCACAAATTTGCAGGGGGCTGCGTTGCACCAGCAGTTCACATGAGCTGCTGGTGCAATGCTGAATACAGAGAGCGTATTGCTCTCCGCATTCAGCAAGGTCAGGCGGACATTTTGTTTTTCAAATACTACTTCAAATACTTAAATACTTCTTACTAGAGTAGACAAGACACTGTCATTTTGCTTGTAAAAAATGCTATGTTTTGAATCCCATTGCCAAATGACATGTATGTAGTAGGGTTATGATTGTAAAGTCAGGAAAATTGATAAAAATTAAATAATAAAAATATTTAGCAAATAATTAAGCATTTTATATTACAATCTCAAAGTGTTTCACATCCCTTTAGTTATTACTTAAACATTGTGGTGCATTGTTTTCATTTTTTTTAATTAATCAGGATACATTTGTCTGTCTCAAAATTTATTTGTATTCTTGATTAATTTACTGCTTATTACTCAGACAGAAAATATATTACTATTGTCTGTAAGAGTAAATTACATGTGCTCTTAATTAAGCACCTATTGCTCTCTTCCTTCACTTTGCCTTTGGGGACGAATTATCAAAGTGCGAGAGAACATGATCCTCTGTAGCGGATCATGTCCGCCGCACATCGATAAATGCCGAAAGCATACGCTGTTGGCATTTATCATTGCACAAGCATTTCTAGTGAAATTCTTGTGCAATGTCGCCCCCTGCAAATTCGCGGCCAATCGGCCACTATCAGGGGGTATCAATCATCCCGATCATATCTGATCGGGATGACTGCTGTCCGCTGCCTCAGAGGTGGTGGACGAGTTAAGGAGCGGCAGTCTTAAGATCGCTGCTTAACTCCTGTTTTCGTCGAGCCTGAAGGCTCACGTGGAAACATATAGATTTGGCCCTATTGACGGGTTGATAAATCGACCCCTATGTATTAATTTGAAATCTCTTGATCCATTTAAATTTGACAATTTTCTCTTACTCTAAGGGCAACAAAATCAATATGTACACTTTATATTGTCTTCAAAGTTATTCACTGAATGGTCTTAACTTCTATATTTATTTATTTATGCATTTTTACATCATATACAAATATTAAGGGCTAGATTACAAGTTGAGCACACACTTCTGTGCGTTTGGGCAAATTTGCGACTTTACGGACACACCCGTAATTTTATTTATATTACAAGTTGTGAGTAAACGCAATCGTTGTTCGTGCTTTGGTTAACACTGCTTCTGAAAAGCTGGTGTTAACCAAAGCGCGAAACCTAAAATGTTTCACAAAACACTGTCTGATAAAAATTATAAATAAATTGTATTGCATTAAAAAGTTATAAGGGACAAAGTTATGATCCATAGGAATCCATTGGGACACATATATTAATATTTATATCTCTTAAAACATACACAGTATGTACAAATGTATACATATATATTTATGTATTTATATGTGTATATATATATGAATATACATATATATATATATATATATATATATATATATACATACACATAAAAATACATATGTATACATTCGTACACATATATATTTATGTACTATCTAGAAAAAGAATAAAAATTGCACATGGTGGTGACATTATTAAAGACAGGGAATACAGCACTCTTTTAAAAAATACAAAGACACTTGTATGTTGAAATTGCACACCCACCCTCTTAGGGGTCTGAGCTGACACACAGCGCAAGATTAGACAATAAAGAAATGTCAAAATTATACCATAAACTCAAACATAAGATAGAAAAAATAATAATGAATATAATACCTCATGTGAAAACATTCAAACACCAAAATAAACAATAGGACCGGCCCTATGACAATCCAGACTATACAGTGTTAAACAGCAAAGGCTGTTAAAAAGTAAGTACCCAGTGTAGGAAACATGCAAGTGAGAATATTGTTCCTCAAGATAGTATTCAGACCATGTCGGTTTTAGTGTAAACTGAACTTTTTAAAACATGATTAACAAATCTCACTTGCCATATCATACCTAGATAGATACTACTATAGAAACAGGTTATGCGGAACTTGAGCAAAACAGCATACGTAACATTTAATTATGCATGGATATGAGTTTGCAAGAGCGGATATATCAAATAGCATAACTTAGTAAATTATTGCAACATTGTTACACATAAGCTGTGGTTGTGTGGCTGTTATCATGAAAACAAGGCTCCATTAAACTCTATGGGTTTGCATCCGCAATTACGCTTTGCGTGCGTAATGCGTTTGCGAAGTCGTGAAAAAATAACTTTCAACCCATATTCTCGAGCTCAGTACCGCTCACATAAAAAAACAAAAAAACGAATTGCAGATTACTGGTTTGCAGAAGCACAAAGTTGTGCTCCATATGTAATCTAGCTCTAAATAGGTAGAAAATTATTTAGCACATAATAGTGGTTCCCATAGGAAATGAGGGCAACATCCTCTCTAGCATTCTATATATTTGTTTCAATACTGAATTATTGAGACTGTTTATATTTGAGAGCTGACATGTTCATTTATTATTAAATTACCTTGGGGGGTATGTAAGCAGCCCTGCTAATCGTCACTGGGTATTTAAAGTGTTCGTGCAGATGATCTACATATTCACACATCCTAAAATGGCATAAAAGAAAGGATATAAATATTCAATATGCATACATAAAAAATACAAAACAATATAAAATGTAAACACATAAAATCTGAACAATAAAAGATTAAATTAGGTTGATTACTTCCTGCCAGTTTTGCGTTATGAGCGGCTCGGTGCTAACTTGCAAGTTATTGTCACCGCTCACCTCCCTATAGCGCTGCTATTACAGGTTTTCATAAACCCGGCATTAGCAGGCAATATGTCAGCGTTGAGCAAAATTGAGCTCCATACCACACTCCAATACCAGCGCTGCTTTGCTTAACGGTGAATCAGCCAATAGGATTGAGCTCAATCCTATTGGCTGATTGGATCAGCCAATAGGATTGAAGCTCAATCCTATTGGCTGATTGCATCAGCCAAAAGGAATTTTTCACCTTTAATTTCCGATTGGCTGATAAAATTCTATCAGCCAATCGGAATTCAAGAGACGCCATTCTTGGACAGAAGAGGATGCTCCCCGCCGGATATCTTGAAGATGGAGCCGCTGCGCGCCGGATGAAGATAGAAGATGCCGTCTGGATGAAAACTTCTGCCAGCTTGGATGAAGACTTTGGCCCACTTGGATGAAGATTTCTGCCACTTCGTTGAGGATGGATGTCGGGTCTTCAAAAACTGTAAGTGGATCTTCGGGGTTAGTGTTAGTTTTTTTAAGGGTAAATTTGTATTTATTTTAGCTAGGTAGCTAGTAAATAGTTAATAACGTTTTACTAACTAGTCTACCTAGTTAAAATAAATACAAACTTAGCTGTGAAATAAAAATAAAACCTAAGATAGTACAATGTAACTATTAGTTATATTGTAGCTAGCTTAGGGCTTATTTTATAGGTAAGTATTTAGTTTTAAATAGGAATTATTTAGTTAATGATAGTAATTTTTATTTAGATTTATTTTAATTATGTTAAAGTTAGTGGGTGTTAAGGTTAGACTTAGGGTTAGGTTTAGGGGTTAATAACTTTAGTATAGTGGCAGTGATTTTGGGGGCAGCAGATTAGGGGTTAATAACAGTAATGTAGGTTGCGGCGATGTTAGGGACAGCAGATTAGGGGTTAATCATGTTTAACTAGTGTTTACAATGCGGGAGTGCGGCGGTTTAGAGGTTAATATGTATATTATAGTGGCGGCGATTAGGGGTTAACAATTTTATTTTAGTGTTTGCAATGCGGGAGGGCCTCGGTTTAGGGGTTAATAGGTAGTTTATGGGTGTTAGTGTACTTTTTAGCACTTTATGTTACGCTTTGTAGCGTAAAACCCATAACTACTGACTAAGTTTACGGTACGGATCTTGACGGTATAGGCTGTACCGCTCACTTTTTGGCCTCCCAGGCAAACTCGTAATACCGGCGCTGTGGAAGTCCCATTGAAAAAGGACTTTTTGAAAGTTGCGGTAGTTACGTTGCATTACGGCCAAAAAAGTGAGCGGTACAGATACACCTGCAAGACTCGTAATACCAGCTGCTTTTTCACTCATAATGCAAAACTCATAACCTAGTCGTAAGCTAATAGAATCTTGCACTTGTTTTCCACAGATAACGATTTCTAAATTTCAGGTGATATTGTCAGTGTGTTTTCCACTAAACGCAATCCCAAAATACTTTGGCTGTTTAGCACCTCTGATGTTCGAAATCGTTGCCTCTAAAAAATACCACAAAAAAAGATATCTGTGTGATTAAAGGGACATGAAATCCAAATTTTTTCTTTCATGATTTAGGTAGAACATACAATTTTAAACAACTTTCCAGTTTACTTCTATTATAAAATTTGTTTCTCTTGATATCATTTGTTGAAGGAGCAGCGATGCACTACTGGTTTCTAACAACACATCGGTGAGCCAATGACAATATATATATCTATATATATATATATATATATATATATATATATATATATGCAGCCACCAATCAGCAGCTAGAACCCAGGTTCTTTGCTGTTCCTGAGCTTACTTAGATAAACATTTCAGCAAAGGATAACAAGAGAAGGAAGCAAATTAAATAATAGAAGTAAATTGAAAAGTTGTTGAAAACAAAATGCTCTGTCTAAATCATGAATGTCTAATTATGATTTGGGGAGTTTACCAATTTCAACCGCTCCAAAACCATAGAGATTTGAACAGGGGCATTATGGGGTAAGTGGGCATATGTATTTGTTGTGTTATTAATTTAGCTCATTTTTATTAGTTTAAAAGTGTTTATTATTAATTTTGTAACTTTAACTGATTTAGGAGTAAGTATTGTATCTAGGGTTTTATGGTGATTTATGTCTTATTTTTATTTCTGCTGTCTTTTTTCAACGTTATTTACTATGTCACTATGTTACCATGACACCATACCTGACACTAGCTTGTGTATGTGTATATATATATATATATATGTGTGTGTATATATAGCTAACACAGAAGTACAATTGAACGGAGGCTGTTTTCACACACAAGAAATTGCTAGGGCTGTCTCCTTAGAATGCCCATGTGGGAATAACAGCTGGGAATGGGTGAGATGCTATTACCAGGTGTGAAGGCCTGGGGGGTATCAGTGGCCCCTTAAAACTTTTGGCAGGCAAGGAAAGTGGTGGTGGGTGGTTGAGCCAAAGGCCAGGGGGCTGGGTTCCAGGGCTGGTTTGATTATCCAGTTCGGCCCTGAGCCAGTACGAATATTTAGGATCCAAACAAACTTTTAGTAGCCAGGCAGTAGTATTTGTATATACATATATGGAGAATAACCCAAAAAGTTAGGAGCCAGGGTTAACAAACATACACCGAGTTTACGAGTTTTGCGTTAGCCTTAAAAAGCAGCGTTGAGGGGTCCCAACGCTGCTTTTTATCTAACGCTGGTATTACGAGTCTGACAGGTAGAGGCTCACCGCTCACTTTTCTTCCGCGACTCCAGGCTACCGCAAATCCCCTTACGTCAATTGCGTATCCTATCTTTTTAATGGGATTTGCCTAACGCTGGTATTACAAGTCTTGGAAGAACTGAGCGGCAGACCCTCTCCTGTCAAGACTTCGACCGCATTTAAAAGTCAGTAGTTAAGAGTTTTATGGGCTAACGCTGAAAAATAAAACTCTTAACTAAAGTACTAAAAAGTACACTAACACCCATAAACTACCTATTAACCCCTAAACCAAGGCCCCCCCACATCGCAAACACTATAATAAATTTTTTTAACCCCTAATCTGCCGACCGGACATCACCGCCACCTACATTATAATTATTAACCCCTAATCTGCCGCCCCCAACGTCGCCGCCACCTACCTACAATTATTAACCCCTAATCTGCCGACCGGACATTGCCGCCACTTTAATAAATGTATTAACCCCTAAACCGCCGCACTCCCACCACGCAAACACTAGTTAAATTTTATTAACCCCTAATCTGCCGTCCCTAACATCGCCGACACCTACTTACATTTATTAAACCCTAATCTGCCACCCCAACGTCGCCGCTACTATATTAAATTTATTAACCCCTAAACCTAAGTCTAAACCTAACCCTAACCCCCCTAACTTAAATATAATTTAAATTTAACGAAATTAATTTAACATAATTAAATAAATTATTTCTATTTAAAACTAAATACTTACCTATAAAATAAACCCTAAGATAGCTACAATATAACTAATAGTTACATTGTATCTATCTTAGGATTTACATTTATTTTACAGGCAACTTTGTATTTATTTTAACTAGTGGTAGTAGGAATCAGAGTTGGCGCTAACTAAAAATCCTATAAGCCTAGTTAAAAAACTACTCCTCCTCAGTAGTTTAAGTGAAATGTAGAAAACCAAAAAAGAGAACCACTGGCGCTATTTAGAATAGCTAGGATTTTAACTACCATATATGTGTGTGCATATATCTTTAAAACCTCTTAATATATACTGCGGCTGTGTGGCCGTGTGAAAAAATATATATATAAAGAAGTGTCTATAAAGGGTGATAAATATCTAAAGATATAATAGATGATGGTGATCTATTTCAACAAAAGTGAACACTTGTGGAAGTGATAATAATGATAAGATGGAATAAGTACAAACGATGTAAAACAAATTGAATCTATATATAAAACAACATAGTCAATGAAACATCATTTATATTAAAACATTAAATCAATGCGAAAATAAAAGAAGGGAAGTCTCCCTTAAGAATATATCTGAATCACGAAGTCTGACTGACTCGGATAAATGTATGATAAAACCAGAGATAATGGTAAATACGGCGTATCTATAAAAATCAAAGTCACAATTACTGTGAATGGTAAGGTACCTTACTGCTGTCTGTTACGATAAAAACGGCCTCCAGGCCGATGTACAGCTCCTTAGAGCGTTAGACGTGTGTGAAAGTGTAGACAGTTACAATAAAAATAACTGAATTCTCCTTGTAGTTAGAGCGACTGTTCTTATCCCAAATACTTGAACGGGCTTGGGCAAATAAACTTGCAGCCTTTAAAAGTTCCGATGTAGATGCGGTGATGATACTTGATAGCTACACTTGTTAGTCGCTGTTCAGATCCCTGGTCCTCAAAGTGGCTTTACCTCTAAACCGCAGCGTGTGCTGTCACATCTCGACACTTCCAGTTATTTTAACTAGGTACAATAGTTATTAAATAGTTATTAACTATTTAATAACTACCTAGCTAAAATAAGTACAAAATTACCTGAGAAATAAATCCTAACCTAAGTTACAATTACACCTAACACTACACTATCATTAATTAAATTACCTAAACTACCTACAATTAATTACAATTAAATTCAATAAACTAGAGTACAAAAAAAACAACACTAAATTACAGAAAATAAAAAAAGAATTACCATAATTTTAAACTAATTACACCTAATCTAATCCCCCTAATAAAATAAAAAAAGCCCCCCCCCAAATAATAACATTTCCCTACCCTATACTAAATTACAAATAGCCCTTAAAAGGGCCTTTTGCGGGGCATTGCCCCAAAGTAATCAGCTCTTTTACCTGTAAAAGAAAAAACAATACAATACCCCCCCAACATTAAAACAAACCACCCACACACCCAACCCTACTCTAAAACCCACCCAATCCCCCCTTAAAAAAACCTAACTCTAACCCCCTGAAGATCTCCCTACCTTGAGCCGTCTTCACCCAGCTGGGCACAAGTGGTCCTCCATACGGCAGAAGTCTTCATCCGCTCGGGGAAGAAGAGGTCCTCCAGATGGCAGAAGGCTTCATCCAGGCTGCATCTTCTATCTTCATCCTTCCGTAGCGGAGCCATCTTCTATCCAGCCGACGCGGAGCCATCCTCTTCAAACGACGTCCTAACGAAGAATGAAGGTTCCTTTAAATGAAGTCATCCAAGATGGCGTCTCTTGAATTCCTATTGGCTGATATGATTCTATCAGCCAATCGGAATTAAGGTAGGAAAAATCCTATTGGCTGATGCAATCAGCCAATAGGATTAAGGTCGCATTCTATTGGCTGATTGGAACAGCCAATAGAATGCAAGCTCAATCCTATTGGCTGATCCAATCAGCCAATAGATTTTTTTCCTACCTTAATTCCAATTGGCTGATAGAATCCTATCAGCCAATCAGAATTCAAGGGACGCCATCTTGGATGACGTCATTTAAAGGAACCTTCATTCTTCGTTAGGACGTCATTTGAAGAGAATGGCTCTGCGTCGGCTGGATAGAAGATGGCTCCGCTCTGCTCCGGAAGGATGAAGATAGAAGATGCAGGCTGGATGAAGCCTTCTGCCGTCTAGAGGACTTCTTCTGCCCCGATCGGATGAAGACTTCTGCCGTATGGAGGACCACTTGTGCCCGGCTGGGTGAAGACGGCTCAAGGTAGGGAGATCTTCATGGGGTTAGAGTTAGGTTTTTTTAAGGGGGGATTGGGTGGGTTTTAGAGTAGGGGTGTGTGGGTGGTGGGTTTTAATGTTGGGGGGTATTGTATTTTTCATTTACAGGTAAAAGAGCTGATTACTTTGGGGCAATGCCCTGCAAAAGGCCCTTTTAAGGGCTATTTGTAATTTAGTATAGGGTAGGGAAATTGTATTATTTTGGGGGGCTTTTTTATTTTATTAGGGGGATTAGATTAGGTGTAATTAGTTTAAAATTATTGTAATTCTTTTTTTATTTTCTGTAATTTAGTGTTTGTTTGTTTTTTGTACTTTAGTTTATTGAATTTAATTGTAATTAATTGTAATGATAGTGTAGTGTTAGGTGTAATTGTAACTTAGGTTAGGATTTATTTTACAGGTAATTTTGTACTTATTTTAGCTAGGTAGTTATTAAATAGTTAGTAACTATTTAATAACCATTGTACCTAGTTAAAATAAATACAAAGTTGCCTGTAAAATAAATATAAATCCTAAGATAGCTACAATGTAACTATTAGTTATATTGTAGCTAGCTTTGGGTTTATTTTATAGGTAAGTATTTAGTTTTAAATAGAAATAATTTATTTAATTACCGGTATGTTAAATTAATTTAGTTAAATTTAAATTATATTTAAAGGGACAGTTTACTCAAACTTTTTCTCCTCTTTAATTTGTTCCTAATGATCCACTTTACCTGCTGGAGTGTATTAAATTGTTTACAAGTAGCTCCTTTAACCTTATATTGGCATTTGAAATTGTTAATTTAGCATGTGGTATCCCCACCTATTCTGAAAGTTTGTGGCCGCACGTACCAGCTATAGATAAGCTTTGTAAACACAGCCAGCAGAAGAAATTACACTCCCAGTGCGATATAGCAGAGATAAGGTAATAAAATGTTGATTTTTCCATTGTTCTCTCAAAGTACTGGTGATTGTTTTAAGGACAGATATAAGATAAAGAAGCAGGTATATTTGCACAATGTGATACAGTAATGAGATCGGATTATACCTACAAGCTCAACCTATTTTATTAGGTTGTGGCTTCAAAACACAAAATCAGAGCTTTAATATACACAAATAAGCCTTAAAAAGCTAATTTTTATACATTTTATACTCTGCAGTTGGTAAAAAACGCAATAAAATTTAACTAGTGCTTGCGAGGTGGTAATGCGGCGGTTTATGGGTTAATACATTTATTAAAGTGGCGGCGATGTCCTGTCGGAAGATTAGGGGTTAATAATTGTAGGTAGATGGCGGCGATGTTGTGGGCGGCAGATTAGGGGTTAATAAATATAATGTAGGTGGCGGCGATGTTGAGGGCAGTATATTAGGGGTTCATAGGGATAACGTAGGTGGCGGCGGTGTCCGGAGCGGCAGATTAGGGGTTAATAATATAATGTAGGTGTCAGCGATAGCGGGGGTGGCAGATTAGGGGTTAATAAGTGTAAGATTAGGGGTGTTTAGACTCGGGGTTCATGTTAGGGTGTTAGGTGCAGACATATTTTTTATTTTCCCATAGGAAACAATGGGGCTGCGTTAGAAGCTGGACGCTGCTTTTTTGCACGTGTTAGTTTTTTTCCAGCCAGCTCAGCCCCATTGTTTCCTATGGGGAAATCGTGCACGAGCACGTTTAGCCAGCTCACCACTGAATTAAGCAACGCTGGTATTGAGGTGAGATGTGGAGGTAAATTTTGCTCTACACTCACCTTTTTGGGGCTAACGCCAGGTTTAAAAAAACCTGTAATACCAGCGGTGGCTTAAGGGAACTTTAGAAAAAAAAGCCTTGTTAGCCCCGCACCCCTGTTAACGCCAAACTCGTAATCTCGGCGATAGTGACTCCGTGGCTCCTGTTTTTGTTGAGCCCTGAAAAGCAATATGAATAGATGATCTACAGGGAAGTGGAAGCTATAGAGAAGTATAAGACTTCACCAGTACAGAAACATCAGGTCCGCAAGCCCTTTGATAAATGGGCCCCGTAGAGTTCTGTGGCCAAAGGGGTGCGTTAGCTATGCATGCTTTTTCCCCCCCGCACCTTTTAGAGTTCACAGAAGGGCTGCGTTAGGCTCCAAAAAGGGAGCGTAGAGCATAATTTACCGCCACTGCAACTCTCAATACCAGCGGTGCTTACGGACGCGGCCAGCTTCAAAAACGTGCTTGTGCACGATGTCCCCATAGGAAACAATGGGGCAGTTTGAGCTGAGAAAAAACCTAACACCTGCAAAAAAGCAGCGTTCAGCTCCTAACGCAGCCCCATTGTTTCCTATGGGGAAACACTTCCTAAGTCTGCACCTAACACCCTAACATGCACCCCGAGTCTAAACACCCCTAACCTTACACTTATTAACCTCTAATCTGCCGCCCCCGCTATCGCTGACACCTGCATTATACAATTAACCCCTAATCTGCCGCTCCGTACACCGCCGCAATCTACGTTATCCCTATGAACCCCTAATGTGCTGCCCCTAACCCCCGCCGACCCCTTGCATTCTATTGGCTGTTCCGATCAGCCAATAGAATGCGAGCTCAATCTGATTGGCTGATTGGATCAGCCAATCGGATTGAACTTCAATCTGATTTGCTGATTCCATCAGCCAATCAGATTATTCCTACCTTAATTCCGATTTGCTGATAGAATCCTATCAGCCAATCGGAATTGAAGGGACGCCATCTTGGATGAGGTCCCTTAAAGGAACCTTCATTCGTCATTAGTCCGTCGGGGAAGAAGGATGTTCCGCGTCGGCGGGATGAAGATGGATCCGGAAGAAAGAAGATTGAAGATGCCGCTTGATAGAAGACTTCAGCCGGATGATGGACCTCTTCAGCCCCTCTTCAGTAGGTGTAATTAGCTTAAAATTGTTGTAATATTTTTATAATGTTTGTAAATTATTTTTTTATTTTTTGTAACAGTTCTTTTTTTATTTTTTGTACTTTAGTTAGTGTATTTATTTGTATTTATTTGTAGGTATTTGTATTTAATTTTTTATTGATAGTGTAGTGTTAGGTTTATTTGTAGATAATTGTAGGTAGTTTATTTAATAAATTTATTGATAGTGTAGTGTTAGGTTTAATTGTAACTTAGGTTAGGATTTATTTTACAGGTACTTTTGTAATTATTTTAACTAGGTAACTTTTAAATAGTTATTAACTATTTAATAGCTATTGTACCTGGTTAAAATAAATACAAAGTTGCCTGTAAAATAAATATTAATCCTAAAATAGCTACAATATAATTATAATTTATATTGTAGCTATATTAGGGTTTATTTTACAGGTAAGTATTTAGCTTTAAATAGGATTCATTTATTTAATAAGATTTATTTTATTTCGTTAGATAAAAATTATATTTAACTTAGGAGGGTGTTAGTGTTAGGGTTAGACTTAGCTAGGGGTTAATACATTTATTAGAGTAGCGATGAGGTCCGGTCGGCAGATTAGGGGTTAATAATTGTAGGTAGGTAGCGGCGACGTTGGGGGGGGCAGATTAGGGGTTAATAAATATTATGTAGGTGTCGGCGATATTAGGGGCAGCAGATTAGGGGTACATAGGGATAATGTAGGTTGCGGCGGTGTGCGGTCGGCAGATTAGGGGTTAAAAAATTTAATAGAGTGGCGGCGATGTGGGGGGGGCTTGGTTTAGGGGTACATAGGTAGTTTATGGATGTTAGTGTAATTTAGAGCACAGTAGTTAAGAGCTTTATGAACCGGCGTTAGCCCAGAAAGCTCTTAACTCCTGGCTTTTCTCTGCGGCTGGAGTTTGTCGTTAGATTTCTAACGCTCACTTCAGCCAAGACTCTAAATACCGGCGTTAGAAAGATCCCATTGAAAAGATAGGCTACGCAATTGGCGTAGGGGGATCTGTGTTATGGAAAAGTCGCAGCTGGAAAGTGAGCGTTAGACCCTTTCCTGACTGACTCTAAATACCAGCGGTAGCCCAAAACCAGCGTTAGGACCCCCTAATGCTGGTTTTGATGGCTAATGCAGAACTCTAAATATAGGCGTAAGAGAATTAAACAAATTTGATAATAGAAATAAAATGGAAAGTTGTCTATCCAATCCATGTAAGTTTAATTTTGACTTTACTGTCTCTTTAATTAACAAGCCAAAAAGTGTCAGAATCAGCTATAAGTCTGTGTTAGTTTTGCATTTGTTGTAAACTTAACTGAAAAGCAAATTACACCCGCAGTTTCTAGATGGAAAGCCATCTGTCTACTAAGCCAGTTTCTCCAGTGAGATCACTGCAGACTCCTTATATTCTCACCTGGCAAATTAGTACATTTGTGTGCTAGGATATACTAGATCTGTAAAAAGTGACTCCAGTTTTGATACATTTTACCTTTACCTGAATTTTATTTCCCGATCTCTGTCTACCTGCTGGTACACGTTATCATCTTACCATGTATCTGCTGTATTTATTTACCCTGTTTGTAAGCTTTGCTGTCAGTAAGGGCAAAATGTATTAAGCCTTGAAAAATGCATTTTAAAAGTTGTGATTATTTCCTCAATAGTTCGCAATGTGCGAAGTAAAAAATGTCACCAGTATTTTTTTAAATTATATTTAAAATTTTGGGGGAATTTTTTTTTTACAATGTTAATCGAATGTCGATGTCAAGCGAATCTTAACTTTAGCCACCGGTAAATGGTTTTATTGTTTTTATCCTTTTATGATAGAATAAATAAATCATGTGATTGTTTGTAAGAATGTAATTTCTTATATATTATTAAAGTTATTTTTATTTTGCCCCCTCTTTGGCGCTCTTTCATCGAGGAAAGTTGCCCATTTATTGTAGCTTATCTTTGTTCTTTTGAGTACACTTATTTCAATTGCTCTTTAAATTATTTAACTTTTTTATAAATCTGTATATACTTTTTTGTTATTTAATTAATTAAAAAAAAAAAAATATATATATATATATATATATATATATTTATATACACAGTATATTAATCTTCAGGTTCTGCGCCTCGTGGGCAGTTTCTAACCCTAAATACAGCCATTACGGCAAGAAAACAATTTTTTTCCCTCCAAACAAACAACAATATCGCTCTTTCTCTTTCACTACCTCACAACCTACAAATTGGTGCGATTAAAAAAACTGAATATTACATGCGTCACTTTTCATAAATATATGAGAACTGCGAATATATACGGGCATTTTAAAATGCCAATAGAGATTAATACAAGAATTTCCAGACAACTTATTCCCATATATTAAAGACTGAGTTTATTTGTTTGCACATATGAAAAGTTGCAACTTTATTGGCGCATAACCTTTCATAAATATGGTGAAATACTTTTTTTTACAACAAAGTGAGAATTTTCTTATTCCCACTTTGATACATTTTGCCCTAAGCCTACTTTGCTCCAAGACTCCAGCTTCTCTGCATTGTCTCCTCTCTGTCTTCTTTGTTATGCACAAGACAATTCTTAGTCCTGTCTTTGCCTGCTTGCTCTGTTGTCTGTATGAAAAGTCTGAATACCGGACTCATCATAATGCATTTCCTGTCTTGCCTGTCTGCTTTTCAAAACAGTTCTGATTTCAGGACTTCGGCCTCTCTATGTTAATCATCTGCCTGCACAGTATGCTGGGCACAAGCCAAGTCTGCATCATTCTCCCCTGGCTACACTGGGGTCCTAGGTCTGACAAAATGTAGTATTTGGTGGATTAAAAGAAAAAACTTAAATAGGATATTTATTTTCAAAGTTTACGGAGCTTTTATGTTAATTAAAACTAGTTTTCCATATTTAATAATATAAATTATGATTTAATGTGTTTATTTCATTTTACAAAATACTTCCATTTAAATAACTTACCTGTTTTCTAGACTTCCTGACACTGAAATGTAATCAAATATTATCAGATGTTGTACCAGTTCACAAAGCCCAACTCCTCCAGCATGAGGACAGACAGGAACTATGAAAAAAAGTAATTTAAAGATCAGCTATATTTCAATTTATATTTTATATATAGGTAAATAAAAGTCCATGTTAAAGGGGATAGAAAACTGAACTATGCAACCTACTTTCATTAGCAAAAATACCTCTAGTTAAAGTTATTAGTTTTTTTAGTGGGATACCCACATATGCTGTGAGGGCCCGTGCACTCATATTAAAACACCAAACCATCTCAGAAAGTCAGCAGTGGCTTGTATGACACAAATTAAGTTTTTACAGATGCAGTACGCACCACCGCCAGCTCTCGGAGCTTAAATACTAAAGCACGAGCACTCATAACAAATGTGCGTATGCCATTGAAAAACAGTAATCATTTTACTAGCAGCATTTTTGCTAATGGAAGTGTATTGCGAAAATTTTTCTATTTAAGATTGTAATGCACCCATGCACATTTCGTATTTGAAATATAAACTTCTGCAAGCTTTGATTCCTTATTGATACCAAAACTGAAGTTAATTCAATAATGTTCTACATCATATAAAGTGGTGTTGATCAAACAGCTGGTTATAATGCCAAATAACTTATTGTTATTATCGCTCTGTTGTAATTTAATAACACTTCTATTAGTAAATTATGGGCTACATTACAAGTGGAGCACTTTCATTTGTGCGCAAGCGATATCGGGTTTTCAATGCCGTTTGCGCACAAGCTAAATTCCACCCATATTACAAGTTAAAAGTACTGTAAATGCAAACGCGTCAGCACAATCATGATGTACGCTAGAATGAATACTGCCACTCATAATAACACTAATAAAAATTGCTTTTTAAAACATTAGAAGGACTGCAAAGATACATACTTACACATGTCTAAATATCTATATGTATGTGTGGATATATATATACTGTATATATATATATATATATATATATATATATATATATATATATATATATATATATGTGTGTGTGTGTGTGTGTAAATATGTATTAATGTATTTATATTTGTATATTTGTAGTTTAACACACATATACACATATAAACACATACATATATATGTACCCACATGTATACATATATTAATGAATATTAGAGCCGTTTGCAGTCAAGTAGATGAAAACATAAATGATCATATTTATGCAATTTTCATATTTAAAAAAGTGTTATACTGTGTATGTACTGTAAATATTTTACATTCCAATGTTCTTCAAATAGATATTCGTATATATATCTGTATATATCTATACCTATAGATCCATCAGATATATATTTGAATATATCTTTAAGAATAAATAGAACATATTCTGCTTTATGCAGAACATCGGATTATGAAATATGCAATATTATCTTTTTATGTTGCGCTTTTAAATAATCGCGATCGTCTTTGCATGACTTGTGACTGTTTTTTTTCCAACTTCTTCGGCTCCATTGAAGTTTATGGGGGAATGTTATTTAGCTTTTGCGACTTCTCAAAGTCTATGGGGCCAATTTACTATGCCCCGAATGTGGCCAACTGAAGGCTCGCGCGGAAACAGGAGTTAAGAAGCAGCGGTCTTAAGACCACTGCTCCTTAACTGGTCTGCCTTCTCTGAGCGGCAGACAGCAATCAACCCGATCGAATACGATCGGGTTGATTGAGACCCCCTGCTAGCGGCCGATTGGCCACGAATCTGAAGGCGGCATTGCACAAGCAGTTCACAAGAACTGCTTGTGCAATGATAAATGCCAACAACATATGCTGTCCGCATTCATCGATGTCTGTCGGAAATGATCAACTGAGCGGATCATATCAGACAGACCGATGATAAATCGGTTCCTATTTGTCATCGCGACTTTGCAAGAGCGCAAACTTTTTACTACCAACTCATAATACAAGTATGAATCGCCAAGCGAAAAAAAAATTATTCTACCGGTTTTAACGTTCGAACGCAAAGCAACCACTCCAATCTAGCCCTATATTTCCAAGCATAAAATCATAATACAACAGTAATAAATAGAGCAGGAATTATTATTATAATTTATTTATGAAGCGCCAATATATTTTGAAGCACTATGATGAATAAGACTATTATATAAACGATAAAAGCTTAGAGAGCTTAGCCTCTAAGTTACCATCTGATCTATGCTACCTTCACATGTTCACTATGGTTAAAAGTGAAATGTGCATAAGAAGAAATATGTTTTCAATATATTTTTATCATCAAAAACGCATCTATTAAAAGTTATTTTTGTTTGTAGTGGCATACGTATATGGTGTGTCTGCCCTGGGTACCAACATTCAAACACCACTTTTGCTCTGAGAATCAGCAGTTGCTTGTTTTATGAAAATACGTTATCGCTGACACAATACCCACCCACCCCCAGCTCTCTGAGCGGACACAGCGTGTGAATGTGTACAGTAATAATTGTCAGGATCCCCTAAGCTCTGTTTGTTCTTAAATGCAAACCACACAGAGGGGACATTGCTGGTGACCCCCCTACTGGGCCCTGCCTGGGATTGAACCAGGGACTCAAGGTTCTGAGTCCAGTTTCCTCTGTCTGTACCACTGGAGGATACTTACTTGTGATAATCTCCCATAATTACAACACTGGTATTAGTAGCCTTTCATATTTGCATTAGTAGTTGAGCCTCCTCGATGTCACTTATGTTGGGGGGCTAGTAATATTTTCCCCCCACTCTTTATTTCAACCCACAGTGTCTCTACATTATCATAGTAACATTTGCAAAGCAAATGTATGGGAGTGATTTGTATGTTAGGACCTAGATTTTAAATTTGAATCACTTCAATTGTGGGGGACTGCACAATCCATTTATACACACACACACACACACAAACATTTATATATACAATGATACACACACATCTATATATACAGTGATATACACACACACACACACACACATTTATATATACAGTGATACACACACACACATTTATATATACAATGATACACACACACACACACACATCTATATATACAGTGATACACACACACACACACATCGCTATATATACAGTGATACACACACACACACACATCTCTATATATACAGTGATACACACACACACACAAACATTTATATATACAATGATACACACACAAACATTTATATATACAATGATAGACACACACACACACACATCTATATATACAGTGATACACACACACACACATTTATATATACAGTGATACACACACACACATCTATATATACAGTGATACACACACACACATTTATATATACAATGATGCACACATATATATATATATATATATATATATATATATATATATATATATATATATATATACAGTGATACACACACACACATCTATATATACAGTGATATACACACACACACACACCTATATATACAGTGATACACACACATCTATATATACAGTGAAACACAGACACATTTATATATATACAGTGATACACATACACACATCTAAATATACAGTGATACACACACACACATCTATATATACAGTGATACACACACACACACATCTATATATACAGTGATACACACACATCTATATATACAGTGAAACACACACACACATTTATATAAATAGTGATACACATACACACATCTATATATAGCGTGATACACACACACCTATATATAAGATCTGGAATTTTGGATACCTATATATATATATATATATATATATATATATATATATATATATATATATATATATATATATACAGTATATACAGTATATATATATATATATATATATATATAGAATGATACACACACATATATAAAGTGATATCATACAACCCACACACATCTATATATACAGTGATACAAACACACAATTATATATATATATATACAGTTATACACACACATTTATATATACAGCGATACACATACACACACATCTATATATACAGTGATATACACACACATTTATATATACAGTGATACAGACACACACATCTATATATACAGTGATACACATACACACATTTATATATATATATATATATACACACACACACACACACAGTGATACAACACACACACACACCTATGTATACTGTGATACACACACACACACACATTTATATATATATATATATATATATATATATACAGTGATACAACACACACGCACACATCTATATATACAGTGATACACACAAATGTATATAATTGCCCAGGACCACATCAAGGTCTCTTCCTCACTGGGTCCCTAACCTATAGCCACACAGGCTATAGCCACACAATGCATGCCTTCAACCAAACACACTGAGATACAAACAAAGGGGACACAGCCCCTTTGTAATTTCCTTAGACACATAGAGAAACACAGAAATAGACTGCACTCTTAAACAGGACAGGGTACACATCATATGACCCTGCAAAACAGAAAAACCCTGGGTGCTCACCAGCACTCACAGAAAGTTGCACAGGTTTCAGGGACACAGGCAGTTAACCCCAGACAAGCCTGGGTGCAAAGCCCATAGGGAAAATTGTAAAACAAAATAATTTACAAAGGGCCTGTGTCCTCCTTCTTTGTCTCTCCTTGTGTTTAGTTGAAGGCATGCATAGTGTGGCTGTAGGTTAGAGACCAAGGAAGGGAGAGACCTTGACGTGGTCCTTGGCCTATCACCATTTGGCCAAATACTTTAACTCTTCCATTTTGCTTTTAATCTAGCTGTGTGCTTGCAAGAGAGTGCCAGACTGTGTGTTGTGTTAATAGTTTTGTTTTGTCATTTTCCCTATGGGCTGCTGTGAGAAGAACATTTGACAGAAGCTAATAAAAGTTCAACAGTATTGTTCTGTTTTAATAAAATACCTATTTGACATCTGTAAATCATCCCTGCTCATTTTGAAATGTACCCTAGTAAACATGCTCTTACCATTAAATTTCTTTGCCATGAGTAGAACAGCCAGATTTTCATTTACACTTCCCAATCTACAACTGTCAATCTGCAGATATTGTAGAGCATTGGCTTGGAGAAACTGTTTAAACATAACCCTGTTGTGGCACTAAAGATAAGTAAGGAGAAAACTATTATAATACAATTTAAAAAAATCACCACAATCTAACAATTAAGTTTAAAACAAAGATTTATCCGAAGTAGAGAGGATTTATCCAGTCTTAAATTAGAGATATTGGGGCCGATTTATCAAGAGCTGAATAGCCCCTGATGCCCCTGTTTCCGTCTTAAGACCGCTGCTCCATAACTGGTCTGCCGCCTCTGAGGCTGCGGTCTGCAATTCGCCCGATCCTATACGATCAGGTTGATTGACACCCCCTGCTAGCGGTCGATTGGCCGCAAATCTGCAGGGGGCGGCATTGCACAAGCAGTTCACCACGCTGTTGGCATTCAGCGATGTCTGTCGGACATGATACGCTACAGTGTATCATGTCGGACAGGCATTGATAAATCGGCCCCATAAAGTGATGTTGAAATGATATTGTCCTACATTATTGATACACTGTTTTATATTCAAAAAAATCACATACAATATTGGATTTTTTATGTATTCATTATCACATTATGTTTAAGAAACAAACAGTGCTTACAGGGATATGAAACCCCAATTTTTTTCTTTCATGATTCAGATAGAGCATGTGATTTTAAGCAACTTTATCATTTACTTCTGTTATCAATTTTTCTTTGGTCTCTTGGTATCATTTGTTGAAAAGCAGGGGCGTATGCGTAGAAGCCGGCCCATTTTTAATGCACATATGAGCGCAGTTTTGCTTGAATGTTATCTATTTGCAAGAACACTAGAAAGCAGCATTATTTCCTGCCATGTAGTGCTCCAGACGCCTACCTAGGTATCTGTTCAACACAGAATATCATGGGAACAAAGAAAATTTAATAATAGAAGTAAATTGGAAACTTGGTATGCGCTCTGTCTGAATCACAAAAGACAATGTTTGGGCTTCATATCCCTTTAAAGGGCATTATACACTAAATACATTTTATAAGAATACTATTGCCTCCCTCTAGTCATGGTTACTGCCATGTTAAAATCTTACCTTTGTTTTGAGGGAGGTGCATGATATGTTTTAGTGTTTAGTATCCCTTTAATAGATGTGATAATGAAGAGTACTTTAAAACAACATCATCAAACATAAATACATATAAATATATGTAAAAAATAATATATATACAAAAAACAAGCAGGTCTTTAATCCTTATAGCAGAAGAAATCTGCAAATTTCAAATAGGTTTTGTAACATTTTCAGTAATCTATTGTGTGATTAACTGATTTTATATGAATGAAAAAAGTGTTCTTGTTTATTAATTAAAAATAAAGCTTTCTTCCTATATTATCACTTCAAAGCACACATTGTTAGTATTAATCATATAGTCTATGTGCAATCTGGTAGAGTAGATGTCACATAATCTGCATTGTAATCCATTTAAAAGGACATTAACACATTGTAAATACAAGATTTGACTGCAGTCTTGCATTATTAACATAGTGGTGAGCTTTACAATGTTTAAATGCATTAACATCCTGTTTGCTGCAATTGTTTTTCAAAAGCCAAACTCCACCCATCAATTGCCTTAATTGGAGAAGCCAATCTAGACTTAAGTTAACAACATCTTAATTGATGTGCAGTTCATTATCTGATAATCTCTGATGAAGGCAATGAGAACAGATATGTGTATGTGCCAAGGTTAGGTTTATGAAGCTTGCTGTGCGTTCTACCATTTGTCAGGATTGGAAAATTCATCATTTTAATTTTTAAATTACAGGAAAAAGGGGCAAAATAAATAATACAAGTATATTTCAAAGTTGTTTTACTACATATAATTCAACTTTTCACATCAAAATCTACAAGTGTTTACGGTTCCTTTTCAGTTGTTAGAGACGACAAACAGAGTAAACTTACTTGCTCTCCTGTAGCAACACCAATCCCAAGAGGCGCACATGCCTAATCAGAATACAAAATTTCAATAAAGCATTGATATGTTGTAAAAAAATATGCTGTATTCAAACTATATTGCATTTTCAAGTTGCACTTAATTACAGTCTAGGTTCTCATGAGATTGACAGCACATGAACATCATCTTAGCAATCGGTTGTAGCCTCTTTTCAACATCCTGCAGTTTATTGAAGTTTTTTCCCTATAAATTACATCACTTCCCACCAAGCTGTCAGGGAAAGAGGATTTATATAATGTATAGTAGAATTGTCTAGATTACAAGAAACAAAAAAACAGTCACGTTTGAAAAAGAGATGTGTGTTTTCCTCCCACTTTTGCCACATAATTTTAAGAAAGATAATATATATATATATATGTATATATATATATATATGTGTGTGTGTGTGTGTGTATATATATACTATATATATATATATATATATATATATATATATATATATATATATATATATATATATATATATATATATAAAATCTTGTGTCATATTGTCTAATAACAATACATGGGTGTAGATCCTATGACAGCTGCAACTAATAGCAACATAACTGCAACATTGTGGATTCCATGTTGCTATCAATAGCAGTGGGTTAAACAATGCATGTGAGCCACACAAAATATAAGTGGGTCTAGACTTGTGGAAGCTCCCAATTATAAGAGACAGTTATTATTTAGAGATGCTAGAATGTAATATTATTATTCTTCTTTATTTATAATGCGCCGACAGATTCTGCAGCGCTGTTCATGGGTAACAAAGATAAAAGTACAGTACAATATGATACACCAGTCAAAATTTAACAGACAAATACAGGGGGAACTGGGAGACCTGTTCCCATGGGAACTTACAGTCTAGATGGGTAGGAGGGTAAGAAACAGCAGGTGGGGACTGCAAAGGTGGGAATGATGTTAGTGTGGAGTTAGATGAGGGCAACTATTAGGCAAGTGGAAATCATTAGTTACTGATGTGGTGATAGGCTTCCCTGAACAAGAAGGTCTTTAGGGAGTGTTTAAAAGAGGAGAGGTTGGGGGAAAGTCTGACAGCTCGAGGAAGTGCATTCCAAAGTGTTGGTGTCGCACAAGAGAAGTCCTGTAGTCTAGCATGGAAGGAGGTGATGGTAGAATATGCAAGGAGTAGATCATTGTTGGATCTTAGGGGGCGGGCTGGAGTATATTTGTTGATGAGTGAGGACAGGTAGGGGGGGCTGCATTGGTAAGGGCTTTGTAGGTCAGAGTGAGAATTTTGAATTTAATTCTGCTGTCAATGGGGAGCCTGTGAAGGGACTCACAAAGGGGTGCAGCAGATACAGAGTGTCGGGAGAGGTGGATTAGCCTAGCAGAGGCATTTAGGATGGATTGAAGGGGGGGAGAGGTGGGAGAGAGGAAGGCCAGTTGGTAGGTTATTACAGTAGTCAAGCCTGGAAATTACTAGGGAATGGATTAGCTGTTTAGTAGTTTCAGCACTCAAAAAAAGACAAATTTTGGAGATTTTGCATGGGTGTTTGCGACAGGATGAAGAGTGCAATTGGATGTGGGGTATAAAGGACAGATTGGAGTCAAGTGTAACTCCTAGGCAGCGGACTTGGCATGATGGGGAGATAGTGGTGCCGCCAACAGTGATAGTAAAGTTAGAAACTGGAGTAGAATTAGATGGGGGGATTAGAAGAAAAACAAAAAGAAGCAGTGCTACGGGATAAAATTAAAAGTCCAAAATTACTTTATTGGTTTGTACCACAGCATGGAACAAATAAAACAAACACTTGCAAGTGCAAATTAAGAGCTTGACGCGTTTCGGCTTACGCCGTCATCAGAAGCTTTAACTCTATAATCCTCCATCTATCCTTATAAAGGCTCTACTTCTTACTGATTTGTTAACAGATGTATTACATCACCAGATGATTAACACAGTAATTAACCTCTTACAAACTGTTTTTCCATGTTCAAAAACCTCCTATACTGGTGTGTTCATTACCAGAAAGTCTAAATGCTCTTGTTAATACATATGAACTTATGTGCTATATATCAATGTTAAGTTTATACTGTATCCATTTTATTTGTATTTTTGCTTAGGTATAAGCTTAGATAACATACTTGATTTGTTGAGCATATCTACATATGTACTTAAGTGTTGTATATCTCTATTAAGTTTATACTATATTCATTACATTTGCTTTCTTACTTAAATAAGCTTGGGTAACATACTTTGTTTATTCTCCCCTAAACTTTTGCTTTATGCTATATAAACCACCAGTTAATAGGAACGGTCTTATTTTTTATTTTTTATATACAAAAACTCTTTACCTCCATACATTAATTAAATCTGCTTCAGTGTTGAAACCTAATGGAAGGCGAGTTTGCATGGAAAATATCCAAAATGCCTCTCTTTTGGATAATAGCAAGTCAATATTTCCACCTCTCTCTTTAGGGCACACTTTTTTTATCACTTGCCACCTGAAGGTCTTTACATTTTCGTTGTGATATGTTATGAAGTGTGCTGCTAGTGCAGAACACGGGGTTGCGGTAGAGATGTCATTTAAATGCTCTCTAATGCGCTCTCTCACCTCCCTGGTGGTCATGCCCACGTATTGCATCTTACATTCTGTGCATTGTACCATGTAAATAACATATTTGGATCTACAGTTTGCACAACTTGTGGCCTCATAAACACGCTGTGTTGTGCAAGATTGAAATCGTTTAGATACAACTGTATGCCCACATGCTTTGCAATTAGGGTTGTGACATTTAAAGTGTCCTTTGCATGTTAACCAACTACTTTGTCCTACTTTCTTCTGGTTGACTACACTAGGAGATAGATAATTACCAAGAGTGCGGTTCCTTTTAGACACAAAACAACAGCCTTTCTTGACAGTTTCGTATAAGACATTATCTCCTTTGAGAATTGGAAAATGTTTTTCCACTATTTTTACAATTCTGCCGTACTGGTTGCTATATTTTGTTATAAAGGTGGGCATATCTTTATTGCGTTCCCTTCTAGGTTTAATTTTGTCCAATAAGAGCTCCCTTCTATCTAAACCTTCCAATTTAGATAGAAGGGAGAAGAAGCTCAGTCTTAAACATGTTGATTTTTAGGTGGTGAGAGGCCATCCATGAAGAAATGCCAGATAAGAAGTCGCTGATGTGGGAAAGGACAGAAGGAGAGAGTGCAGGGGTGGATAGGTAGATCTGAGTATCATCAGCATAGAGGTGATAGTTGAAGCCATAGCTACTGATAAGTTTACCCAGTGAGGAAGTATAGAGAAGAGTAGAGGGCCTAGAACAGAGCCTTGAGGTACTCCAACAGACAGAGGCAATGAAGAGGAGGAGTCGCCAGCAAATGAAACAGAAAAGGACCTATTAGAGAGATAAGAGTGGATCCAGGAGAGGGCAATGTCACAGAGCCCAAGGGAGCTTAGAGTCCGTAGGAGGAGGAGATGGTCAACAGTGTCAAAAGCAGCAGACAGGTCAAGTAAGATAAGTATAGAATAGTGGCCATTGTTTTTAGCAGAAAGAAGATCGTTAGTAACCTTGGTGAGGGCAGTCTCAGTTGAGTGTTGGGAACGAAAGCCAGATTGCAGGAGGTCAAGCAATGAGTTGGAGGACAGAAAGTGGGTTAGGCGTTAGAAAACTAGTTTTTCAAGGACTTTTGAAGCTAGCGGAAGCAGTGATATGGGGCAGTAGTTTGCAGGATAATTGGGGTTGAGGGAGGGTTTTTTGAGGATGGGGGTGACCTTTGCTTGTTTGAAGGAAGATGGAAATGAACCAGTAGTAAGGGATCGGTTGAATATGTGAGTAAGAGCTGGAGTGAGGGTAGACGACAGAGAAGGTATTAGATGTGAAGGGATAGGGTCAAGTGGGCAGGTAGTGAGGTGTGAGGAAGACATTAGGGAACTCACTTCATTCTCGGTGGTTGGGGGGAAGGTACTGAGAGTGGTGGAGGGGGTGACCGGGGGCGGAGATGGAAGGTTGCAGTCTTGTGTTGGGATGTTACTTCAGATGGTAAGTGTTTTGTTGAAAAAGTAGTCGAAGAGACATTTAGAGTTTAAGGAATGAGAAGATATAAGAAAAGAGAAGTAGTTTTGCTTGGCTAAGTGAAGGGCAGAGGAGAAAGAATAAAGAATGAACTTATAGTGGAGGAAATCTGGTTCAGAGCAGGATTTCCTCCAGGCATGTTCAGCACCATGGGAGCATTTTTGTAGGTAGCATGTTTGCTGAGAGTGCCAGGGCTGGAGCTGACGACGTGGGGTTTCGCGTATTTGTGGAGGAGCAAGGGTGTTGAGTGCAGAGGAGAGAGTATTGTTATAGTGGGTTGTAGCAAGATCAGGGCAGGATACATCTGAAGTGTGGGGGAGGCATTTTTGAATATGGTTGAAAAGTTGGAGAGGATCCACAGTGTGCAGATTTCTACAGGTGCGGGAACGAGGGAGAGAAATAGGTTTAGCATGTACATTAAGATTATAGGTGAGCAGATGGTGGTATGAAATGGGAAATGGGCGACAGGTGACATCAGAAAGGGATCAGAGGTAGGAGAATACCAGATCAATAAAGTGTCCGTCGAGGTGAGTAGGGAATAGGGTGGATTGTGAGAGACCAAAGGAGTTTGTGAGTGAGAGAAGTTTAGAGGCAGCAGGGGCAGATGGGTTTTCAATAGTTATGTTGAAGTCCCCTAGGATTATAGCAGGTGTATTTGTAGAGAGAAAGTGAGAAATTCAGGCAGCAAAGTTGTCAAGGAATTGGGAGGTTGGTCCAGGGGGGGGGGGGGGGCGATAGATAACTGCCACTCTGCATGAGAGGGGGGAGAACAGGCGGATGCAGTGGACTTCAAAGGAGGAGAAGGAGAGAGATGGATGAGGATGCAGGTGCTGATAGGAGCAGGAGGGGGAGAGTAAGATTCCAACACTGACACCATGTCTCTCACCTGGCCTAGGTGTGTGACTAAAATGGAGACCGCCATGTGTGAGAGCAGCAATGGAAGCAGTCAGAAGAAGATAGCCAGGTTTCAGTAATTGCTAGAAGATTGAAAGCATTAGAGACAAAGGTCATGAACAGTTGAAGTTTGTTACAGACAGAGGGAACATTCCAAAGGGCACAACAAAAGAGAGGGGATAAGCGCTGTGGGTAATGGAGATTAGATTGTTAGGATTGACAGTGTCCTATAACGTTTGCTTATATATTATGCATTGCACAGTGCTCCCACTGACTCATTTTTTATAACAACTCTCTAAAACAGTTATTTACCTGCTTCTAGCTTTCTTACAATTGCATTTAGATTGATAAAACTCAGTGTGGAGAATACAAAATAAATTATAACCAACACTGAGTTGATCACTTTAGAATGGTTTTTCCTGACTGCTCGTCACTGAACATCACCACAACTAATTCTAACCATGACTATCCACCACTCCAAAAAACCCGTCCCCAACTTTACTATCCTTAAAGGGACAGTCTTGTCAAAATTAAACTATCATGATTCCGATAGGACATGCAATTTTAAACAACTGTCCAATGTACTTTTATCATCATATTTGCTTTGTTCTCTTGGTATTCTTTGTTGAAAGCTAAATCTAGTTAGGCTCTTATGCTAATTTTTGATCCCTTGAAGGCCGCCTCAGTGCATTTTGAC
Organism: Bombina bombina; assembly: GCF_027579735.1. Taxonomy (NCBI): domain Eukaryota; kingdom Metazoa; phylum Chordata; class Amphibia; order Anura; family Bombinatoridae; genus Bombina; species Bombina bombina. The sequence continues at coordinate 836,170,953 of NC_069503.1, read as the reverse complement.
AGTTTTTCACAGCTAGACAGTGCTAGTTCATGTGCACCATATAGATAACATTGTGCTCACTCACCTGGAGTTATTTATGAGTCGGCACTAATTGGCTGAAATGCAAGTCAATCAAAAGAACTGAGATAAGGGGGTGGTCTGCAGAGGCTTATATACAAGGTTATCACAGAGGTAAAAAGCATATTAAAATAACTGTTGGCTATGCAAAACTGGGGAAAGGGATTATCTATCTTTTTAAACGATAACAATTCTGGAGTAGACTGTCCCTATAATGTGATCACCTTGTTCTCTAAAAACTCCTCTACACAATCGCCCATTGGTATTGGGATTTGTAGAAGTAGCAATCTTAGTTGGAATAACTAATTTCAATATAGGGTACAAATGTTTATCAGTAAGATAGGTATAGAACTGTCTCATTTATCAAATTACTATTCCATTTATGGCCAATACACTCATATCCCTCAGGGAAGTGTGGGGGGTGCCCTAGTGGTTAATACATAGGATAATCAAAAAGAAAGAAAAAATAAAAACACTATATGGCACCGACTTAAACACATAGGTAAATCTACAAAGAGGGAGACAAAAATTAAAACGTAACTTTCTTTTACAAAGATATGACGAGTCCACGGATTTCATCCTTACTTGTGGGATATTAATCTCCTGCTAACAGCAAGTGGCAAAGAGCACCACAGCAGAGCTGTATATATAGACCCTCCCCTTCCCCTCCACCCCCAGTCATTCTCTTTGCCTGTGTTATACTAGGAAGACATGGTAAAGTGAGGTGTTAGTTTTAGTTTCTTCAATCAAGAAGTTTTTTATTTTAAATGGTACCGGTGCGTACTATTTTCCTCAGGGGGATATTTAAGAAGATTTCTGCCCTGAGGTTTGATGATCTTAGCATTTGTAACTAAGATCCACGCTGGTTCCTACAAGACTTCTGAAGGTAACCATGAGACATCTTCAGTGTGGAGACCGGTTTCATGCTACAAGCAGCATTAAGGTATGTGCAGCATTTTTTTCTGAGGAGACTTGGTGTATCAGAACTGGCTGGCATTATTTCTCTGTATGGGGATGGGGTAAGTAGTAAAACCTATTTTAATAAGAGGGGTGTTACTGGAGTCCCTATATTATATTTATCATTAGTTGATATTTGGGCATTATGTGACATGGGAGAAAATGTAAAAAATTATGTTTTATGTTTTTTATTTTTGGCACTTAAAACTTATTGGTTTTATGCTTGAGGGTTGTATTGTGTGTGTATTTCTACTTTAGTGCAAAACTGCATTCCCATGCGGTGTTGTTTGGGCCTACTCCAACTTTTGACCTTAAGGGGCGGAGCCTATTTTGGTGCATTTCCTTCAGACTTAGCAGCAGCAAACAGTAACTCGGTGGCTCCTGGACTGTGTAGCTGGTCTGAAGGGTTGGAAACTTGATTCGAAGTACTCTGGGGGCAGGAAGGCGCCACAGCAGAGCTGTGGCGAGGTGTAGAGGGTATTTTTTATCTATCTTTTGACTAGATGTTGATATAAGTACTTCTAAAGCCTTATTTCTGCCCTTGCTTCTGGGAAGTAATTTTTGGATTAACCAACGATATTTAAGTTAAATTTGGGAATAATTTAACGTTTTTTGTGCATTTTGGAAAAATTGTTCACTTTTTCTTTTTTTAAAGGCACAGTACACGTTTTTTCTAATGTTTATTTTATGCTATAAATAAGTGTTTAAACAACTTTTGTGGTATTACTAGTCTGTTCAACATGTCTGACATTGAGGATTCTCATTGTTCTATGTGTTTAGAAGCTATTGTGCAACCCCCTCTAACATTGTGCAACTTTTGTACTGAAAGGGCTTTACAATGTAAAAAGCATATTTTAAATAAAGTAAGTGTGCCTAAGGATGATTCTCATTCTGAAGAGAATCAGGATATGCCATCCAATTCTCCCCAAATGTCACAACCTTTAACGCCCACACAAGCGACGCCTAGTACTTCTAGTGCGTCTAATTCCTATACTCTGCAGGAGATGGCTGCAGTTATGTCAACTACCCTTACAGAGGTATTGTCTAAATTACCAGTGTTGCAGGGTAAACACAGTAGGTCAAGTATTAATGTAAATACTGAATCCTCTGATGCTTTATTAGCTATTTCCGATGTTCCCTCACAGTGCTCTGAGTTGGGGATCAGGGAATTACTGTCTGAGGGTGAAATTTCTGATTTAGGGAATGTTTTGCCTCAGACAGATTCGGATGGTATGTCATTTAAATTTAAGCTTGAACACCTCCGCCTGTTACTTAGGGAGGTTTTAGCGATTCTGGATGATTGTGACCCTATTGTGATTCCTCCAGAGAAATTGCGTAAAATGGATAAATATTTGGAAGTACCTACTTACACTGATGTTTTTCCGGTTCCTAAGAGAATTTCGGAAATTGTTAGAAAGGAATGGGATAGACCAGGTATACCGTTTTCTCCCCCTCCTAATTTTAAGAAAATGTTTCCCATATCAGATACCAGTCGGGACTCATGGCAAACGGTCCCTAAGGTAGAGGGAGCTATATCTACCCTAGCTATGCGTACTACTATACCCATTGAGGATAGTTGTGCTTTCAAAGACCCTATGGATAAGAAATTAGAGGGTCTTCTAAAGAGATTATTTGTTAATCAGGGGTTTCTTTTACAACCTACGGCTTGCATTGTTCCAGTAACTACTGCAGCAGCTTTTTGGTTTGAGGCTCTAGAAGAGTCTCTTAAGGTTGAGATTCCATTAGATGACATCTTAGATAGAATTAAGGCTCTCAAGCTAGCTAATTCTTTTATTACTGATGGCGCTTTTCAAATTGCTAAATTAGCAGCAAAAAATGCAGGATTTGCTATTTTAGCATGTAGGGCATTGTGGCTTAAATCTTGGTCTGCTGATGTGTCATCAAAACATAAGCTTTTAGCTATTCCCTTTTAAAGGTAAGACCCTTTTCGGGCCAGAATTGAAGGAAATCATTTCTGATATTACAGGAGGTAAAGGCCATGCCCTACCTCAGGATAAATTGGTTAAAATGAGGGGTAACAGAATAATTTTCGTTCCTTTCTGAACTTTAAAGGAGGACCCCCCGCTTCTTCTTCTTCCTCAAAGCAGGAAGGGAATTTTACCCAATCTAAGTCATTCTGGAGACCTAATCAGAACTGGAATAAGGGTAAACAATCCAAAAAGCTCGCTGCTGCTCCTAAAATAGCATGAAGGGGCGGCCCCCTATCCGGGACTGGATCTAGTAGGGGGCAGACTCTCTTTCTTTGCTCAGGCTTGGGCAAGAGATATTTAGGATCCCTGGGCACTAGAAATAGTGACCCATGGTTATCAATTGGAATTCAAGGCCTTTCTCCGAAGAGAGAGATTTCATCTTTCAAAGTTATCTGCAAACCAGATAAAAAGAGAGGCATTCTTACGCTGTGTAAAAGACCTTTCTACTATGAGAGTAATTTGTCCAGTTCCAAAATTGGAACAGGGGCAGGGGTTTTACTCAAACCTATTTGTGGTTCCCAAAAAAGAGGGAGTTTTCAGACCCATTTTAGATCTCAAGTGTCTAAACAAGTTTCTCAGGGTCCCATCGTTCAAGATGGAGACTATACAAACAATCTTTCCAATGATCCAGGAGGGTCAATATATGACTACCGTGGATTTAAAGGATGCTTACCTTCATATTCCAATCCACAAGGATCATCATCGGTTTCTAAGGTTTGCCTTCTTGGAAAAACATTATCAGTTTGTGGCTCTTCCTTTCAGGTTGGCCACAGCACCCAGAATCTTCACAAAAGTACTAGGGTCTCTTTGGGCGGTTCTCAGACCGCGAGGAATAGCGGTGGTGCCTTATCTGGACAAGATTCTGATTCAGGCATCAACATATCATCTGACAAACTCTCGCACGGACACAGTGTTGTCTTTTCTGAGAACCCACGGCTGGAAGGTGAACATAGAGAAGAGTTCACTTGTCCCACAGACAAGGGTTCCTTTCTTGGGAACTCTGATAGACTCGGTAGCCATGAAAATTTTTCTGACGGAGGTCAGAAGATCAAAGATTCTAAATACTTGCTGAGCACTTCAGTCCATTCCTCGGCCATCAGTGGCTCAGTGTATGGAGGTAATTGGATTTATGGTAGCGGCAATGGACATCGTTCCGTTTGCTCACTTTCATCTCAGATCACTGCAACTGTGCATGCTCGGACAGTGGAATGGGGATTATGCGGATTTATCTCCTCAGATAAATCTGGATCAAGAGATCAGAAACTCTCTTCTTTGATGGTTGTCACCGGATCATCTGTCCCAAGGGACTTGTTTCCGCAGACCCTTGTGGGTGATAGTGACAACAGATGCCAGCCTTCTGGGCTAGGGTGCAGTTTGGAACTCCCTGAAGGCTCAGGGTGTTTGGACTCAAGTGAAGTCTCTACTTCCAATCAATATTCTGGAACTGAGAGCAATATTCAATACGCTTCAGGCATGGCCTCAGTTGGCTTCGGCCAAATTAATCAGATTCTAGTCAGACAACATCACGACTGTGGCATTTATCAATCATCAGGGGGGAACAAGGAATTCCTTAGCGATGATAGAGGTATCCAAGATAATCAGTTGTGCGGAGGCCCACTCTTGTCATCTGTCAGCATTCTACATCCCAGGAGTAGAGAACTGGGAAGCAGATTTTCTAAGTCAGCAGACTTTTCATCCGGGGGAGTGGGAACTTCACCCAGAGGTATTTGCCTCATTGATTCTCAGATCGGGCAGACCGGAATTGGATTTGATGGCATCTCGACAGAATGCCAAGCTTCCAAGATACGGATCCCGGTCAAGGGATCCTCAGGCCGAACTGATAGATGCCTTGGCAGTGCCTTGGTTGTTCAGCCTAGCTTATGTGTTTCCACTGTTTCCTCTCCTTCCACGCGTGATTGCTCAAATCTAACAGGAGAGAGCTTCAGTGATCCTGATAGCGCCTGCATGGCCACGCAGGATATGGTATGCGGATCTAGTGGACATGTCCTCTCTGCCACCGTGGAAACTTCCATTGGGACAGGACCTTCTCATTCAAGGTCCTTTCCAACATCCAAATCTAATTTCTCTGCAGCTGACTGCGTGGAGATTGAACGCTTTATTTTCTCAAAGCGAGGATTCTCTGATTCGGTCATCAATACTTTGATATAGGCTAGAAAGCCTGTCACTAGAAAAATCTATCATAAGATATGGTGTAAATATCTTTATTGGTGTGAATCCAAGAGTTACTCATGGAGTAAAGTTGGGATTCCTAGGATTCTGTCTTTTCTCCAAGGATTGGAGAAAGGATTATCAGCAAGTTCCTTAAGGGGACAAATTTCAGCTTTGTCAATTCTGTTTCACAAACGTTTGGCAAATGTACCAGATGTTCAGTCTTTTTGTCAGGCTTTATTTAGAATTAAGCCTGTATATAGACCCATTACTCCTCCCTGGAGTTTGAATTTAGTTCTTTGAGTTCTTCAAGGGGTTCCGTTTGAACCCATGCATTCCATGGATATAAAATTGTTATCCTTGAAAGTTCTGTTTTTAGGTTGTTTCAAATAAGAATATTAATCAGGAAATTGTTGTTCCTTACTTATGTCCTAACCCTTCTTCTAAGAAGGAGTGTATGTTGCATAATTTGGATGTGGTCCATGCCTTAAGTTTTACTTACAGGCAACTAAGGATTTCCGTCTATCTTCTTCTTTTTTCCTTGTTTATTCTGTAAAGCGTAGGGGTCAGAAAGCTACGGCTACCTCTTTCTTTTTGGCTCAGAAGTATCATCCGCCTGGCATATGAGACTGCTGGACAGCAGCCTCCTGAAAGAATTACGGCTCATTCTACTAGGGCTGTTGCTTCCACATGGGCTTTTAAAAGCGATGCATCTGTTGAACAGATTTGTAAGGCTGCAAATTGGTCGTCCCTTCACACTTTTTCCAAATTTTCCAAATTTTATACTTTTGCTTCTTCTGAGGCTATTTTTGGGAGAAAGGTTCTTCAAGCAGTAGTGCCTTCCGTTTAGGTTCCTGTCTTGTCCCTCCCTTTCATCCGTGTCCTATTGCTTTGATATTGGTTTCCCACAAGTAAGGAGGAAATCCGTGGACTCATTATATCTTTGTAAAAGAAAACTAAATTTATGCTTACCTGATAAATTACTTTCTTTTACGATATGACGAGTCCACGGCCCACCCTGTTCTTTTTAAGACAGTTTTTCTTTATATTTTTTGTAAACTTCAGTCACCTCTGCACCTTTTAGCCTTTCCATTTTCTCTTCCTATACCTTCAGCCGAATGACTGAGGGTGGAGGGGAAGGGGAGGGGCTATATATACAGCTCTGCTGTGGTGCTCTTTGCCACTTCCTGTTAGCAGGAGGTTAATATCCCACAAGTAAGGATGAAATCCGTGGACTCTTCATGTCATAAAAGAAAGCAATTTATCAGGTAAGCATAAATTTAGTTTTTACTCTCAAAAATTAAAAGGCAAACATCCTACATGGGAAGAGTATAAAAAACACACATTTAAAAACAAAGTAGCACTGGATTAGACACACAGCAATGTGTCATTTCAAAATAAAGCAATCAAGATCAAAGTTTGTAGTTTCCAAAATTAAGCAGGTTTCAGCACTGTCAGAGGCCCATTGTAAGATGCCCACTGAGTTAGAAAAAGATCCCTAGTAAACTACTGACTATGATTAGATGATACCCACAAAGGTGGGTAAAGGGTTGGGCTTAACCGACAGTAGACAGTAGACAGCTACTTACAATTATTGTGAAAAATGTATGGGCTTGCAGTGACCGTGGAATAACCAAATTATCAATTTAACGATCAAAAATATACACAAGTAGAGGATAACGAAGTCCAGATTACTCACAGACAGGCGAACACCTAATGCACGTTTTGTCTGGGCTTTCTCAAAGCCTTAATTGGTTCCTTTCATTGGATACTTTATTTTCCCAATAGCCAATCAAATAAGTGGTATAGGTATCACACCCTCTATCTGAGCGTCAGTATAACCGCATCACATTACACGCGATCACATGACACTATTCCCCATCATATTGGGGGGCGTGTTCTCATTGTGATGCCGCTTGTGTCCAATAGCCCATATGTTCAGTGCAGACTATTACAAACTGGCAGTAACACAGCATCACAATGCACGAAATCACGCGACATCCCAACTCATCATAGAGGGGGGCGTGTTTTTACAGTAGACTGTCCCTTTAATGTGATCACCTTGTTGCAACCCTCATTAACTCTAAAAACTCCCCTACACAATCGCTCATTGGTATTGGGATTTGTAGAAGTAGCAATATGAGTTGGAATGACTAATTTCAATATAGGATACAAATGTTATACAGATTTAAAAAACTGCATTCAATAGATACAGCCAGTTAAATTTAGTCTATAAGCTACATTTATAGACACTCATGTTTCTGATAAGGGCTCTTCAAAGGCGAGACTATATTCGAAAATCCATTGAGGCTCTCTTCACCTATCTTTACCAGTCTATCACCAGAGGGTATTCCTGACATTAATATATATAATTCTTTTAATGGCCTCAATATATGATATATCGCACATCAAATAAGAGCAACTATCAATGTGGAATTACAGAAGCAACACTTTTTGGCAAAATTTGCAGAACGGGTTCTCTTAATGAGTATAAGAGGTTGATTTATCATATGTCGAGCAGACATGATTCACTATATAAATACGCTGTCCGCATTTATCATTAAACAAGCATTTCTGGTATAATGCTTGTGCAATGCCGCCCCCTGCTTACTGGCAGGCAATTGGCCGCTAGCAGGGGCTGTCAATTATCCCGATCATATCAGATTGGAATGATTTCAATCCGCCACCTAAAAGTGGTAGACTGGTTAAAGGGATAGTGAACACCAAACATTTTATTGTTTAAAAAGATAGATAATCCCTTTATGTACCATACCCCAGACTGCCTCCTTATCTCAGATCTTTTGACAAACTTGCTTTTCAGGCAATTAGTGCTGACTCTTAAATAACTTCACGTGCGTGAGCACAGTGTTATCTATATAAAACACATGAACTAACACCCTCTAGCTGTGAACAACTGTCAAATGCATTCAGTTGAGAGGCGGCCTTCAAGGGCTTAGAAATTAGCATATGAGCCTATTTAGGTTTAGCTTTCAACTAACAATAACAAGAGAACTAAGCTAATTTGATGATACAAGTAAATTAGAGTTTAAAATGACATGACAGTTGTTTAAAATGACATGCCCTATCTGAATCATGAAAGCTTAATTTGGACTATACCTTTAAGGAGCTGCTGCCACTTAACTTCCGTTTCAGGCAAGCCTTAAATGATGAGCCTGAGAAGGAGTAATCACTGCTTATTTAAATATTAAATATTTGCACGTCTGTTATGTTATGTTACAGTTGTCTGCTAGGATAGAACATATTTCAGCAATTTTGTAGATACCAATGAGGGGTTGACTAGGAGTTTTCTGATGTTTTTGGGTTGTACTTAAAGGGACAGTCTACACCAGAATTTTTATTGTTTTACAAGATAGATAATCCCTTTATTACCCATTCCCCAGTTTTGCATAACCAACACAGTTATATTAATATACTTTTTACCTCTGTGATTATCTTGTATCTAAGCCTCTACAAACTGCCCCTTTATTTCAGTTCTTTTGAAAGACTTGCAGTTTAGCCAATCAGTGCTGGCTCCCAGATAACTTCACGTGCATGAGCACAGTGTTATCTATATGAAACACATGAAATAACACCCTCTAGTGGTGAAAAACTGTTAAAATGCATTCTGAAAAGAGGTGGTCTTCAAGGTCTAAGAAATTAGCATATGAACCTCCTAGGTTAAGCTTTCAACTAAGAATACCAAGAGAACAAAGCAAAATTGGTGATAAAAGTAAATAGGAAAATTGTTTAAAATGACATGCCCTATCTGATTCATGAAAGTTTATTTTGGACTAGACTGTCTCTTTAAGGCATGGAGGCATATTTATCAAATGTCTGTCGGACCTGATCAGGATCAGGTCTGACAGACATCTCTGAATGCGGAGAGCAATACGCCACCAAAAAAAAAACGCCGCCACCCTGCAGATTCACGGCCAATCGGACGCCAGTAGGCGGTGTCAATCAACCGATCGTACTTGATCGGGTTGAATTGTGGCGATGTCTGTCCGCCTGCTCAGAGCAGGCAGACAGGGTTATGGAGCAGCGGTCTTTAGACCGCTGCTTCATAACTGCTGTTTCTGGCAAGTCTGAAGACTCGCCAGAAACACGGGCCCTCAAGCTCCATTCGGAGCTTGATAAATAGGCTTCATGGTCTGAATTTTCACCAAAACTTCAACTTAGTGTACACGATTGCCCTTGTGAAGTATCTAATCTTACAGTTGTGTCTCACTATTTCAAAGCTGACAAAGTTTGTCTTGTTTTTATTTCTTTTTCTTTTTTTCAATATTTATTCATTTGTTTTGTAAGGTTGCAAATGTATTTTGTGATGCCAGTTTCCTTGACAGTGGCAAGATGTTGACTGTTGCGAGATAGAAGCGACTCTTTTGATTTCAGTGGAGCTAAATTCGCCACTTACTGATCTAACAAGGGGCAGGTTCAAATCTTTATCAATTCCATGATTTGTAAGTGACAAAGTTGCAGCAAGTTTTTTCAACAAGATATTCATTACAGGAACAACTTTTATTAGTCGTGATGATTGACTTTATTGAAGCCACAATAAATTTTGGAAAATAAAACTAACTTTTCATCATATGTTTCTAAGGTTTATGTATATATATTAAAGTGTTTTTGAATTTCCAGATTGCTTGACATTTTCAGAATATTGGAATGTTTTTTTTGCGTGAATTGCTATGACTCCATTATCAATGAGCTTTTGTTTTTACAAAGATGTTAGCTACAATAAGCTGGTTGTCAATAAAAAGCAGATTTTATGTTTTTTTGCTTTAAATTTTATATTTTACGCAAATAAATTATAGGTGTATTAACAAATAATTGTCACATAGTACTTTTCCTGGATTCAGTAAATAAATCTGTCATCCTGGATGATCTGGAATATGGTGCTTATGTTGCTTAAAAAGAACTCAGACTGGAAGAGATTTTTTGCACCAATTTAACTGAACAGAAATCATAAAGACAATTGTGAACGCAAAATGTCAGTTAATATAGTTATTTTACCTTTGAAATAGTTGCATGGCCAAGGATATCATCTGGTGATGTAGGCTCCTCAATCCATACAGGTTTAAATTCAGCTAAAGTTGAGACCCAATCAATAGCTTCATGCACATCCCACCTCTGATTTGCATCAAGCATCTGAAAATGAAATATGAAATAAAATTATGTTACCCATTCCAATCAATTAGAGATTACCATTTAAAAACAACTTATAAAGCTCAGACAAACAATGTTTTCATTTGTTTTCTAGGGTATTCCAATCCATTAGAACAGCCATTGGTTGATTTAGTGAAATCTCCTTGCTTACATGCACCATATAGCTAGTTCGTTGATAATGGCTTACAAATGGATTAATGCATGAATATGTAGCTAATGGACTTTTTGCAGGCTTTTTATTAACTTATGGCTAGATTTAGAGTTTTGTCGGTAACGACCCGCGTAGCTAACGCTGGCTTTTTTCTGGCCGCACCTTTTAAATAACTCTGGTATTGAGAGTTCACAGAATGGCTGCGTTAGGCTCCAAAAAGGGAGCGTACAGGCATATTTAACGCCACTGCAACTCTCGATACCAGAGTTGCTTACGGACGCGGCCAGCCTCAAAAACGTATTATTATTATTTTGGGGGTCTTTGTTATTTTATTAGGGGGCTTAGAGTAGGTGTAATTAGTTTAAAATTGTTGTAATATTTTTCTGATGTTTGTAAATATTTTTTTATTTTTTGTAACTTAGTTCTTTTTTATTTTTTGTACTTTAGTTAGTTTATTTCATTGTATTTATTTGTAGATATTGTATTTAATTAATTTATTGATAGTGTAGTGTTAGGTTTAATTGTAACTTAGGTTTGGATTTATTTTACAGGTAATTTTGTAATTATTTTAACTATTTTAGCTATTGTACCTGGTTAAAATAAATACAAAGTTACCTGTAAAATAAATATAAATCCTAAAATAGCTATAATATAAATATAATTTATATTGTAGCTATATTAGGATTTATTTTACAGGTAAGTATTTAGCTTTAAATAGGAATAATTTATTTAATAAGAGTTAATTTATTTAGTTAGATTTAAATTATATTTAACTTAGGGGGGTGTTAGTGTTAGGGTTAGACTTAGCTTTAGGGGTTAATAAATTTATTAGAATAGCGGTGAGCTCCAGTCGGCAGATTAAGGGTTAATGTTTGAAGTTAGGTGTCGGCGATGTTAGGGAGGGCAGATTAGGGGTTAATACTATTTATTATAGGGTTAGTGAGGCGGATTAGGGGTTAATAACTTTATTATAATAGCGGTGCGGTCCGCTCGGCAGATTATGGGTTAATAAGTGTAGGCAGGTGGAGGCGACGTTGAGGGGGGCAGGTTAGGGGTTAATAAATATAATATAGGGGTCGGCGGTGTTAGGGGCAGCAGATTAGGGGTACACAAGGATAACGTAAGTAGCGGCGCTTTGCGGTCGGCAGATTAGGGGTTAATTATTGTAGGTAGCTGGCGGGGATGTTTTGGGGGGTAGGTTAGGGGTTAATAAATATAATACAGGGGTCGGCGGTGTTAGGGGCAGCAGATTAGGGGTACATAAGGATAACGTAGGTGGCGGTCGGCAGATTAGGGGTTAAAAAAAATTAATCGAGTGGCGGCGATGTGGGGGGACCTCGGTTTAGGGGTACATAGGTAGTTTATGGGTGTTAGTGTACTTTAGAGCACAGTAGTTAAGAGCTTTATGAACCGGCATTAGCCCAGAAAGCTCTTAACTACTGACTTTTTTCTGCGGCTGGAGTTTTGTCATTAGATTTCTAACGCTCACTTCAGACACGACTCTAAATACCGGAGTTAGAAAGATCCCATTGAAAAGATAGGATACGCAATTGACGTAAGGGGATCTGCGGTATGGAAAAGTCGCAGCTGAAAAGTGAGCGTTAGACCCTTTCTTGACTGACTCCAAATACCGGCGGTAGCCTAAAACCAGCGTTAGGAGCCTCTAACGCTGGTTTTCATGGCTACCGCCAAACTCTAAATCTAGGCCTTTGAGAGACAAGACCGGATGGAATCAGCCAATCAGATTGACCTCGCATTCTATTGGCTGTTCCGATCAGCCAATAGAATGCGAGCTCAATCTGATTGGCTGATTGGATCAGCCAATCGGATTGAACTTGAATCTGATTGGCTGATTGAATCAGCCAATCAGATTTTTCCTACCTTAATTCCGATTGGCTGATAGAATCCTATCAGCCAATCGGAATTCAAGGGACGCCATCTTGGATGACGTCACTTAAAGGTACAGTCACCTAGTCGTCGGATCAAGAAAGAAGAGGATGCTCTGCGTGGGATGTCTTCAGGATGCTGCCGCTCCGCTCCGGATGGATGAACAGAGAAGATGCCGCCTGGATCAAGACTTCTGATGGATGGAAGACCTCTTCTTGCCCCGCTTGGATGAAGACTTCTGCCGGTCTGGATGTCATCTTCTGCCCGATCGGATGAAGACTTCGGCCCGCTGGGTGAAGACACGGTAGAGAGATCTTCAGGGGGGTAGTGTTAGGTTTATTTAAGGGGGGTTTGGGTTAGAGTAGGGGTATGTGGGTGGTGGGTTGTAATGTGGGGGGGGGTATTGTGTTTTTTTTTACAGGCAAAAGAGCTGTTTTCTTTGAGGCATGCCCCGCAAAAGGCCCTGTTCAGGGCTGGTAAGGTAATAGAGCTGATTACTTTTGTAATTTAGTATAGGGTAGGGCATTTTTTTATTTTGGGGGGCTTTGTTATTTTATTAGGGGGCTTAGATTAGGTGTAATTAGTTTAAAATTCTTGTAATTTTTTTTATTTTTTGTAATTTAGTGTTTGTTTTTTTTGTACTTTAGTTTAGTTTATTTCATTGTATTTAATTGTAGGTACTTGTAGTTAATTTATTTAATGATAGTGTAGTGTTAGGTTTAATAGTAACTTAGGTTAGGATTTATTTTACAGGTAATTTTGTAATTATTTTAACTAGGTAGCTATTAAAAAGTAAATATCTATTTAATAGCTATTGTACCTAGTTAAAATAAATACAAAGTTGCCTGTAAAATAAATATAAATGCTAAAATAGCTACAATGTAACTATTAGTTATATTGTAGCTATATTAGGGTTTATTTTACAGGTAAGTATTTAGTTTTATATAGGATTAATTTATTTAGTTAATTTAATGACAGTGTAGTGTTAGGTGTAATTGTAACTTAGGTTAGGGTTTATTTTACAGGTAAATTTGTATTTATTTTAGCTAGGTAGTTATTAACTATTTAATAGCTATTGTACCTAGTTAAAATAAATACAAAGTTGCCTGTAAAATAAATATAAATCCTAAAATAGTTACAATGTAACTATTAGTTATATTGTAGCTATATTAATAGCTAGTAGGGGGCTTAGATTAGGTGTAATTAGTTTAAAATTATTGTAATATTTTATTATTCTTGCTAATTTAGTGTTTGTTTGTTTTTTTGTACTTTTCTGATGGATGGAAGACCTCTTCTTGCCCCGCTTGGATGAAGACTTCTGCCGGTCTGGATGTCCTCTTCTGCCCCATCGGATGAAGACTTCGGCCCGGCTGGGTGAACACGACTCAAGGTAGGGAGATCTTCAGGGGGGTAGTGTTAGGTTTATTTAAGGGGGGTTTGGGTTAGAGTAGGGGTATGTGGGTGGTGGGTTGTAATGTGGGGGGGGTATTGTGTTTTTTTTTACAGGCAAAAGAGCTGTTTTCTTTGGGGCATGCCCCGCAAAAGGCCCTGTTCAGGGCTGGTAAGGTAATAGAGCTGTTAACTTTTGTAATTTAGTATAGGGTAGGGCATTTTTTTTATTTTGGGGGGCTTTGTTATTTTATTAGGGGGCTTAGATTAGGTGTAATTAGTTTAAAATTCTTGTAATATTTTTTTATTTTTTGTAATTTAGTGGGGGGGGTTTTGTACTTTAGTTTAGTTTTTTTAATTGTATTTAATTGTAGGTACTTGTAGTTAATTTATTTAATGATAGTGTAGTGTTAGGTTTAATTGTAACTTAGGTTAGGATTTATTTTACAGGTAATTTTGTAATTATTTTAACTAGGTAGCTATTAAATAGTCAATATCTATTTAATAGCTATTGAACCTAGTTAAAATAAATACAAAGTTGCCTGTACAATAAATATAAATGCTAAAATAGCTACAATGTAACTATTAGTTATATTGCAGCTATATTAGGGTTTATTTTACAGGTAAGTCTTTAGTTTTATATAGGATTCATTTATTTAGTTAATTTAATGATAGTGTAGTGTTAGGTGTAATTGTAACTTAGGTTATGATTTATTTTACAGGTAAATTTGTATTTATTTTAGCTAGGTAGTTATTAAATAGTTATTAACTATTTAATAGCTATTGTACCTAGTTAAAATAAATACAAAGTTGCCTGTAAAATAAATATAAATCCTAAAATAGCTACAATGTAACTATTAGTTATATTGAAGCTATATTAATAGCTAGTAGGGGGCTTAGATTAGGTGTAATTAGTTTAAAATTATTGTAATATTTTATTATTTTTTTGTAATTTAGTGTTTGTTTTTTTTTGTAATTTAGTGGGGGGTTTTTGTACTTTAGTTTATTTAATTGTAGATAATTGTAGGTACTTGTAGTTAATTTATTTAATGACAGTTTAGTGTTAGGTTTAATTGTAACTTAGGTTAGGATTTATTTTACAGGTAATTTTGTAATTATTTTAACTAGGTAGCTATTAATTAGTCAATAACTATTTAATAGCTTTTGTACCTAGTTAAAATAAATACAAAGTTGCCTGTAAAATAAATATAAATGCTAAAATAGCTACAATGTAACTATTAGTTATATTGCAGCTATCTTAGGGTTTATTTTACAGGTAAGTATTTTGTTTTAAATATGATTCATTTATTTAGTTAATTTAATGATAGTGTAGTGTTAGGTGTAATTGTAACTTAGGTTAGGATTTATTTTACAGGTAAATTTGTATTTATTTTAGCTAGGTAGTTATTAAATAGTTATTAACTATTTAATAACTATTGTACCTAGTTAAAATAAATACAAAGTTGCCTGTAAAATAAAAATAAATCCTAAAATAGCTACAATGTAACTATTAGTTATATTGCAGCTATCTTAGGGTTTATTTTACAGGTAAGTCTTTAGTTTTAAATAGGATTCATTTATTTAACTATAGTAAACTTATTTCGTTTTATTTAAATTATATTTAAGTTAGGGGGTGTTAGTGTTAGGGTTAGATTTAGGTTTAGGGGTTAATAACCTTATTATAGTAGCGGCGACGTTGGGGGCGGGAGATTAGGGGTTAATAATTGTAGGTAGGTGGCGGCGATGTTAGGGAGGGCAGATTAGGGGTTAATAAAATGTATTATAGTGTTTGCGAGGCGGGAGTGCGGCGGTTTAGGGGTTAATACATTTATTATAGTGGCGGCGATTTGCGGTCGGCAGATTAGGGGTTAATACTTGTAGTTAGATTGTGGCGACGTTGGGGGGAGGCAGATTAGGGGTTAATAACTATAATGTAGGGGTCGGCGGTGTTAGGGACACCAGATTAGGGGTTAATAGCTATAATGTAGGCGGCGGCGATATCGGGTCGGCAGATTAGGGGTTAATACTTGTAGTTAGATTGCGGCGACGTTGGGGGGGGCAGATTAGGGGTTAATAACTATAATGTAGGGGTCGGCGGTGTTAGGGACAGCAGATTAGGGGTTAATAGTTATAATGTAGGCGGTGGCGATATCGGGTCGGCAGATTAGGGGTTAATACTTGTAGTTAGATTGTGGCGACGTTGGGGGAGGCAGATTAGGGGTTAATAACTATAATGTAGGGGTCGGCGGTGTTAGGGACAGCAGATTAGGGGTTAATAGCTATAATGTAGGCGGCGGCGATATCGGGTCGGCAGATTAGGGGTTAATACTTGTAGTTAGATTGCGGCGACGTTGGGGGGGGGCAGATTAGGGGTTAATAACTATAATGTAGGGGTCGGCGGTGTTAGGGACAGCAGATTAGGGGTTAATAGCTATAATGTAGGCGGCGGCGATATCGGGTCGGCAGATTAGGGGTTAATACTTGTAGTTAGATTGCGGCGACGTTGGGGGAGGCAGATTAGGGGTTAATAACTATAATGTAGGGGTCGGCGGTGTTAGGGACAGCAGATTAGGGGTTAATAGCTATAATGTAGGTTGCGGCGATATCCGATCGGCAGATTAGGGGTTAAATAATGTTATTATAGGGTTTGCGATGTGGGGGGGCCTCGGTTTAGTGGTTCATAGGTAGTTTATGGGTGTTAGTGACTTAGTGTACTAAATGGGTGTTAGTGTACTAAAAACATACCGAATTTCGGAACGGAATAGAACCGAATTCAGCCGAATCCGAATAAATCCGAAACGAATTTATTCGGATCCGAATAAATCCGAAACGAATTTATTCAAATTTTGCCGAATCCGATTCGATCCGAAACGAAATTCGAAAAGTCCGAATTGATCCGAACCGAAAACGAACCAAATTTTTTAGCCGTGCACATGTCTAATCTTCATCCAAGTGGCATCTTCTATCTTCATCCATCCGACGAGGAGCGGCTCCATCTTCAAGACCTCCAGCGCAGAACATCCTCCTTGACCGACGACTAGACGACGAATGAAGGTTCCTTTAATTGACGTCATCCAAGATGGCATCCCTCTATCAGCCAATCGGAATTAAGGTAGGAAAAATCTGATTGGCTGATCCAATCAGCCAATCAGATTCAAGTTCAATCGGATTGGCTGATCCAATCAGCCAATCAGATTGAGCTCGCATTCTATTGGATGTTCCAATCAGCTAATCCGATTGAACTTGAATCTGATTGGCTGATTCAATCAGCCAATCAGATTTTTCCTACCTTAATTCCGATTGGCTGATAGAATCCTATCAGCCAATCGGAATTCGAGGGACGCCATCTTGGATGACGTCACTTAAAGGAACCTTCATTCGTCGTCTAGTCGTCGGTCAAGGAGGATGTTCCGCGCTGGAGGTCTTGAAGATGGAGCCGCTCCTCGTCGGATGGATGAAGATGTCTGCTGGTCCGGATGTCCTCTTCTGCCCGGATAGGATGAAGACTTCTGCCGCTCTGGATGCCCTCTTTTGGTTCATCGGTGCCCGGTTGGGTGAAGACGACTCAAGGTAGGGGGATCTTCAGGGGGTAGTGTTAGGTTTATTTAAGGGGGGTTTGGGTTAGAGTAGGGGTATGTGGGTTGTGGGTTGTAATGTTGGGGGGTGGTATTGTGTTTTTTTTAACATGCAAAAGAGCTGATTTCTTTGGGGCATGCCCCGCAAAAGGCCCTTTTAAGGGCTGGTAAGGTAATAGAGCTGTTAACTTTTGTAATTTAGATTAGGGTAGGGCATTTTTTTTATTTTGGGGGGCTTTGTTATTTTATTAGGGGGCTTAGATTAGGTGTAATTAGATTAAAAATCTTGTAATATTTTTTATTTTTTGTAATAGTTTTTTTTATTTTTTGTAACAAGGTTTATTTAATTGTATTTAATTGTAGGTATTTGTAGTTAATTTATTTAATTTATTTATTGATAGTGTAGTGTTAGGTTTAATTGTAACTTAGGTTAGTTTTTATTTTACAGGTAAATTTGTCTTTATTTTAACTAGATAGCTATTAAATAGTTATTAACTATTTAATAGCTATGTAGTTAAAATAAATTTAAATTTGCCTGTAAAATAAAAATAAATCCTAAAATAGCTACAATATAATTATTAGTAATATTGTAGCTATCTTAGGGTTTATTTTATAGGTAAGTATTTAGTTTTAAATAGGATTAATTTAGTTAATAAGAGTAATTTTTATTTAGATTTATTAAAATAATATTTAAGTTAGGGGGGTGTTAGGGTTAATATTAGACTTATGTTTAGGGGTTAATTAGTTTAATATAGATGGCGGCGGTATAGGGGGGGCAGGATAGGGGTTAATAAATTTATTATAGGTGGCGACGGTGTAGGGGGGGCAGATTAGGGGTTAATAAGTTTAATATAGGTGGCAGCGGGGTCCGGGAGCGGCAGTTTAGGGGTTAAACAATTTATTTAGTTGAAGCGGGGTACGGGATAGGCAGGATAGGGGTTAATACATTTATTATAGGTGGCGGCGGTATAGGGGGGCAGGATAGGGGTTAATAGGTATTATGTAGATGGCGGCGGGGTCCAGGAGTGGCGGTTTAGGGGTTAATCAGTTTATTAGAGTGGCGGTGGGCTCCGGGAGCGGCGGTTTAGGGGTTAATACATTTATTATAGTTGTGGTGGGGTCTAGGAGAGGCGGTTTAGGGGTTAATAACTTTTATTTAGTTGCGTAGGGCTCCGGGGGCGCCGGTATAGGGGTAGAACAGTGTAGTTTAGTGTGGGTGCTTAGTGACAGCTTATCAATAAAGCTGGGAAAAAGCCGAAGAGCAGCAAGATCGGATGAGTGATAACTATCACAGTCCGCTGCTCATCGCCCCGTACTTGGTGCACGGCTTTTTGACAGCTTTTTTGATAACTTTGGCGAGCGTATTCAGGTCCGCGGCGGCGATGTGAGGCGAGCTTAGGCGGGCGTATTGGGGCCGGCAAAGGCAGGTAAGTAGACACGTTGATAACTAGAGGCCATTATCTTCTGCAACGGAAATGTTTTTTCATTGTAAGAGCAATAAAATTGTGGAACTTTTTACTAAAGGAGGTAGTGAATGCAAATACCCTAGATACATTTAAAATCGTTTAGATACATTTCTGGCTAGAAACAAAATTCATGGATATGATTGCTTGTATTAAATGGGTCACTATTTAGTGAGATTAATTTAAGCTTAACTGGAGCTTTTTGTAAGTATATTAGATTTGTATAGGTGGAACTCGATGGTCTTTTTTCCACCTTATTTACTATGTTACTATGTATTACACATGCACACATGTATACGTTTTATACTGTATATATATATATATATATATATATATATATATATATATAATTTATTTAATTAAACATATTCACTATTTTATTATATATTTACATTAAAAAAGTGAGTGATGTTGTTAGAGTGTGCTGTTAGTAGAGAGTGCAGGAAAATATGAAAAGAGAAGGGAGTTAAAAGATAAGTGAGTAATGGTGTGGGGGTTGATGATGGAAGAAACATAGTAAGAGAACATGAGTGAGAAGGGGATTGAGAGGAGGGTGATAGATAGTAAATGAGAGTAGGAGAGAGATGGGGATGAAAGAAAGGACTATTAGGAATTGGATAGAAGAGATTGTGAGGAGTATGAGGAGAATGAGATTGTGAGGAGTATAAGGAGAATGAGATTGTGAGGAGTATAAGGAGAATGAGATTGTGAGGAGTATAAGGAGAATGAGATTGTGAGGAGTATGAGATTGTGAGGAGTATGAGGAGAATGAGATTGTGAGGAGTATGAGGAGAATGAGATTGTGAGGAGTATAAGGAGAATGAGATTGTGAGGAGTATGAGGAGAATGAGATTGTGAGGAGTATGAGATTGTGAGGAGTATGAGGAGAATGAGATTGTGAGGAGAATGAGATTGTGAGGAGTATGAGGAGAATGAGATTGTGAGGAGTATAAGGAGAATGAGATTGTGAGGAGTATGAGATTGTGAAGAGTATGAGGAGAATGGAGTATGATTGTAGACAGCGTGTAAGAGATATGGGAGGGTAATGTGAGAAGAGGGTTAGTGGCGGTTAAGAAAGGAGAAGGCAGCAGATAAGTTATGAAAGGACTATTCTTAGTGAGAAAAAGAATAAAAATGGGACACATCAAAACAATTTAAAAAAAACACAACATTTATAGATAGGTATCACTCCCTGGTGCCAGACAGTCAGGAACAGAGCTGAGGTGAAGCCAGAATCACAACAACCCCCTAAAACAACCCCTAAAAGATATTTTTAGATTTAACCATGAGGGGAATAAAGGCTTAATTGAGCATAACAAATAACATATTTGCAGCACCAGAAAATAGGCTTAGGAATTTAGTTAGGTAGCTAGGATTCAAGTTAAAAGAATATCTATCTATCTATCCCTGCATTTATTTCAGTTATTTATTGAAATTAAGGCAGCTTGGTTCTCTCTACCTTGGGGGTGACCAGAAAGTGTGGAGTTGCTATACTTTTGCATAGAGATTTGGATTATAAGATAGTGTTGAAGTTGACCCAGAAGCTAGATTTATTTTGCTTCAGATACAAGTAAAAATTTGGAATTTAGTCATATGTAATGTATATGCCCCAAATGATTTTTCAGTTGAATTCTGGGATAAGATGAAATTAAAGTTATTCCCGTTTGTCACAGAAAATCTGATTTTAGGTAGAGATTTTAATGCAACTCTTAGTCCAGAGCTTGACAGATTTTTTAAAAAAAAATATATCGACTAATACTAGATATGCTAAATATTTAAGACAATTTTGCTTGAGGTTAAAGTTGGTAGATGTGTGGCGGTTTAAAAACCCAGATGTATTGGCATTTTCATGTGAATCTAAAGCACACCGCACTTTTTCTAGAATAGATTTTTTTCTAATATCTGAAATACTCCTATTGCAGGATTTAGAAAGTACAATGGGAGAGATTTGTGTATCTGATCATGCTATAGTTTCATTTTCCCTACTTTCAGGTAATAAAGAAAGAGGGCGAATCCCTAGATTCAATTTTCCCCGTCACTTATATACTAATCCTAAATTTGTGAATTTTTAAAAAAAAGTATGGCAGCACTATTATAATGAGAATTTAAGTAGTCTCTATAAAATAGAGAATTTTTGGGAAGCATTTAAAGCTGTTATCCGGGGAGAGATTCAAGCGTTTGTGAGCATTGGAAAGAAAAAGAATAGAGCGCGAGAAATTCAAATTACAAACCAAGTTAAGAATGCTTATAGAAAATATTGCTCTTACCCAACAGCGGCTAATTGGGGGAAATACAGAGAAAATAGAAAAGAAAGAGATCTCTTTTTAAAACAAAAATTACTAGACGAAGAGACAAAAATTAATTTGCATTTTAGAGGAGTGCATGGTTGCTCCGCGAAATATTTAGCTAGATTGTCCAAAGTGAGGCAAAAGAGAAATCTCATTTTGTCTATTAAATCAGATGCAGGTAAAGTTACCGAAACTAATAGAATTGTAGAAATATTTCATTCATATTATCAGCAGTTATACAATCAAATTGAAATTGATAATGAAAAGCAAGAGTTGTTCTGGAACACGATAGAGGTCCCAAAAATATTGTCTGATGATTTAATGGTAATTAATGCTCCAATTACCTTGGCAGAAATTAACAAAGCAATAGATAAGCTAAAGCTAAATAAGGCAGCAGATCCGGATGGACTTCCGGCAGAGTTCTATAGATGTTTAAATACAGAGATATCTCTAATTCTAGAAAAGCTTTTTAATTCTTATTATTGTTCTCAGAGCTCTATCTCTAATTATTTTTCTGCAGCTAACATCTCACTCATCTTAAAAAAAGATAAAAATGCGGAAGACCCGGCCTCTTATAGGCCAATCTTGGTCTTAAACACAGATTATAAAATCTTAATGTCAATTATTGCATCTAGGCTATCTGTCTCGCTACATAAAATTATCTATCCAGACCAAACCGGATTTATGACGGGGAGAAATCCCTCGAAAAATATACGTAAACTGGTTAATTTTATAGACTACATGTGGAATGTGGATAAGAGCAAACAGAGACCGTCATGGCAGAAAGCATCGATCTTATCTCTAGATGCGGTTAAAGCTTTTGACTCGATTGTATGGAACTACTTGTTTCGAGCATTAGATCAGTTCGGGTTTAAAGGTGAATTTGTACAATTTATATGTAAAATATATCATAACCCTATATCCTATATTTTAATTAATGGGATTCTATCTTGGAAAATAATACTTCAAAGAGGAACCAGACAGGGATGTCCTTTATCCCCGCTACTTTTTAATATCGCTTTAGAGCCTTTAGCAATACAGCTCAGGAAAGTATTACCGGGAGTTTTGGTGGATACCCAGCCGCTTAAAACATTATTATATGCAGATGATGTGCTATTATTTTTGGCAAATACACAACAATCTATCCCACTGATTCTGCATACGTTGGAAATCTTTAGCTCTTTCTCCGGGTATAGGATAAATTTAGAAAAGAGTGAATTAATGTGCTTAAACAATACTCAGGCCAAAGTACCCAACAGTCCATTTAGACAAGTTGACGGTATTAAATATCTGGGTTTGCTTCTACATAGAAACCCTAGCTACTGGTATAAAGATAATTATGGGCCACTGTTTCAGAAAATTATTGCAGATCTTCAGGTATGGGCTGCTTTTCCACTCCCTTTGACAGCGCGTGTCAACTTAATTAAAACTATTGTCTTTCCGCGGTTGTTGTATCCGTTGCAGAATCTCCCGTTATTTCTTCTAAATAAGGATATAAAATTATTGAATATTGCTTTTTCCAAATTCATTTGGAATAATAAAAAGTCTCGAATTGGTTTGGAAAGATTAATGCAAAAAGTAGACATAGCAAATTTTATAACATAGTGGCTTTGGCTAAAATAGCGGTAGATTGGATAGCTGGATCTAATATAGTAGCTTCTGAAGAAGTAGATTTGCTTCTAATTGTGCCATTTGCATTGAAGGCTATTATACATATCCCTGTTCAAAAGCTGCCACAGAATATTTGTTGTCTCATCTCTATTAAGAACATTGTATCTGCATGGCAGAAATTTTGTAATTTGCTAGATCTGGATTTTTCCATCTCTGAATTTTTACCGATTGTAGGTAATCCAAGCTTCCCACCAGGATTGTATCAAAAAACATTTAGAGAATGGGCTGGAAAAGGGTTACAGTATGTAAAACAAGTTTTAGATTCAGGTGGCCAAATGGTATCAGCAGAAGATATCTTTAGCAAATTCGGGATTAATAGAGTTGATCTATTTGCCTACTTCCAAATTCGGCATTTTGTCACAAGCCAGAAGTGGCGCACGTTGACCACAATGATCTGGGCGGACATTAAATTATGTATTCAAAAATTTATTGCAGGAGATGCGTCGATTTCTCTAATGTATGATATCCTGTTGAGTAAACAGAGCCAGCTTATTCTGGATAACCTTTGTAAAGTATGGATTTCAAAATTCCCATCAGTAGATTATGATTCTGTTAATCAGAGTTTTAAGGCTATGAGTAAATGTAAAATACCTATATCGCGGAAAGAATCGCATATGAAGATGATTAATAATTTTTATTTATCACCTTGGAAAATATCTAAATTCTATCCAATGACAGCTAATTTATGTCCACGTTGTGCACACGGTAAGGCAGACTTACTCCATATGTTCTGGACCTGCCCTAAGGTTAGACAATTATGGTTGAAAATTATCTATTGGTTCAATAAATTTTATAAAGTAACAATAGCATTAGAGGGGAAAGACATTATATTCTTGGTGTCATCAAACGATGTGATCAATTGCAACACCATAAATAGTTTAAATACAATTATATTAGCTGTTAGACATTGTATTTTGAAAAACTGGAAAGCTAAGAGGATACCTGGTCTAACTATGGTCTTTAGAATATTACAAGATCAAATAGTGTTTGAATCATATCAATTATATGACGCCTCTGAGAAACAAATACAGAAGTTTCTTTGGAAGTGGTCTCCAGTCATTCTATCATACCCTAGATCGTCACAAAAGATGATTCTTTCCCCCTTTTTATCTTCTGTAAGCTTTGCTGAGCTAACATTATTGAATGTATTTCCTCATGATTGGTTAGAGTGACGCGGAGGAATTGGGGGATGGGAGGGCCAGAGCGGCGAGAGGTAAGAGAAAAAATTATATTTATTTTTCTTCTTTTTTTTTTTTTTTTTTTTTTTTTTGTGTCCTCCCATCTGTCTTTATGATACGAATCTTTCGAGTAGTATTATGCATATTTGATGGTTTAAATTGATTATGGGTCCAAACAGGACAAGAGAGCCATTGTAGAGAAAGAAGAAATTGGGTTATTACTTTTTTGTTTATGCTGTTTTGTTGTTTTCTTGCTTTGCTGAAATTGCAAGATAAACAGAGCTTGTTTTGTATTCCTTCAATGGCAATTCCGTTTTCAGTATTTATGAATTGTATTTTGTTGTTTTTTTATATATGTGTTGATTTCTGTGAGGCTGTATATATTGTAAAAAATTAATAAAAAGCATTGCAAAAAAAAAAAAAATACAGCAATGTAATCAGAAAAAAAAAAAAAAAAGAAATTAAGGCAGCTTAATGTCTCAGTGTACATAGCATAGTGTACATAGCATAGAACAAATATGTTACATTTTTGACTCTTCAAAGTAGCCATCTTTTGCAGATAAAATAGCCAAATGCACTTGTGGCATTCTTTCTACAATGGAAATCAAAAATAGTTTAGAACGTTCTTTTCAACACTGTAGCATAAGTTCCAATAAATGTTATACCTGAATGGTGCCTTGTTTTCACCCTTCTGTCCAGTTAATACCAAACCAGCTTGATAGGATTCAAGTCTAGAGAATGTGCTGGTCATGGTTGCAAGGTATTGCACAGCGCTGTAAAATTCTGTGGCAATCTTTTTAGTTCAGGGTGCCACTCTGTGCAAGTTGCTGACTCTGGATTCAGCAAAAGAGCCCCAGACCATGATGCTTCCTCCCTGATGTTTTACAGCTGTGTCACACAATGAGTAACTATTCTATTGCCTTCTCAAATCCACATTAAAACCTTGCATGATGAACAAAAGATTTAATCTTCCAGCATCCAGTAGTCCACTGGCGGTGCTTCATGGCTGTGACAAGCCTCTATTTCTTATTTTGCCATCTTAACAACAGCTCTCTTACTGACACTCAACCTGTCCAACCTGCAGCTCAAAGTCTTCTGAATCTATTGTAGATTTGGGTCAGCAAGACTTTGTCCTGTCTGCGTTTCCTCCAAGTGTCTTTTGATAGTGTAGGAAACTGTACTCACAGACACCAAATAATGCTAAAGAGGTTGTAGCAGCACAGATTGCAAGTAATACAAACCTGTAGGAATTATAAGCATCAACTTTCAAGGCCTAATTTACTTCCATTGCTGCAGAGCAGCTGTAATTTGTTTCCATAAAAAGGTCCTTTTTTTATAGTGTCCATTATATTTCAGTTTTTGGTAACCTAAACTTGTTTCTTTAACCTGTGACAGTTTAACATTCATCTTTATAACATATCTGTGTTATAAAGAACTTACATAAAACAAATTACATACTCTGGTGTATTTAAAAGATCCAGCTTCCCAATATTGAAAATATGTTTCTACGACTGATTTTTATATTTACCAGCTGGTTTTCAGGCCCAATCATCTGTCTCATGAGTTTACATCTTCGCTTGTCATCTTCTTTATCAGCCCCAACTTTTACTTTGAATCTGAAACAATCAAATATACAACAGAAACAGTTAAATTCATTGGACATAAACATTCAGTTTGAGTTTTAATTTTGCCCAGAAAAAAACACTTATTTAGTTCTATAAAATGTTGTTTTTTCTATTTCTCACAAGAGGATGAAGTGCAAAAGACGTCAGAAGCCAAACTCTGCTACATTCTACATAGTGATTGCTTAATCTGTGCAGGAGCTCAATTAAACATATCTTTAATTGGCAACAGTAGACAAAATAGGATAAAGGACTTTTCAGATAATATGATGGTGGATTACTAATTAGATTACATTAGAACAAATCTTGTTTGTAAGTTGTTATAATTGGTTAAGCTCCACCTAGGTTTTTGAAGTCTGCCATGTGTCCTTTTAGTTTTAAGGACTGAAAAATACACAATTTTCAGACTTAAATGACAGAAAACGGGGGCAAAATATATAATATAACTACATCACAAAGTTGTTTTATTGTGCAAAAATAAACATTTTAAATTACAATCTCAGAGTGCTTTCGGTTCCTTTAATAGAAAGGGCTAATCAGCCAATGATCATCAGCTGTATTAGTTTCAATTTCAATGTTAACAGCTTTTATTTCACAATTTGTTTCTTGAGACAAAAAAAAAGAAAAGTAAAGGGCCTCTATTTAACAAAGTCTGGCGGACCTGATCCGACAGTGCGGATCAGGTCCGCCAGACTTCGCTGAATGCGGAGAGCAATACGCTCTCCGTATTCAGCATTGCACCAGCAGCTCACAAGAGCTGCTGGTGCAACGCCGCCCCCTGTAGACTTGCGGCCAATGGGCCGCCAGCAGGGAGGTGTCAATCAACCCGATCGTACTCGATCGGGTTGATTTCCGGCTATGTCTGTCCGCCTGCTCAGAGCAAGCGGACAGGTTATGGAGCAGCGGTCTGAAGACTCGCCAGAAGCACGGCCATCAAGCTCCTTTCGGAAGCTTGATAGATAGGCCCCAAGGAATGTTAAGATGTGGCTTTTCCATATGGATGACAGAAATATGTTGTGAACAGTGTCCTTTTAATGGTGCACAGAAACATCTACAAAAACAATATTATTTCAGCTTGCTCACCTTGTCCAACCGTCTTTAAGTGCATCTGTACATAACTAAAATATGAAAGTTATAATTAGTACAACTGAAAATGCCTGTCGGTCACAGATTACAATTTATTAATCCACAAATTCAAACCCACTAGTCTTGAAAAAACATGATCTAATGTTTTGTTTGCATATCTTTACTGTTGAACAGCAATGGTGACTTTGAGTTGTCATGTTGTTTGAGGTTATGCTAATGCCAGTGGCCCTGGAGATACATTTAGGAAATGAACATACCAATAAAAAATTAATATGACCAGAACCAGGTTTATCTTCATGTAGATTGTTTAAATTAACTCAAACGTACACCAAGATTTAGATGACATTTTACAAAATTAGCTTTTTTAGAAAAGGATCCCTTTCAGTCCAGGTATGATCTAGTTTCCAACTGTTTTATTTAATTATTTTAAGGATCCTAATTGGTTAAATTATTAGGGACATTCAAAAAAAAATGAAACCTTAATGATTCAGAATTTGCAATTTTAAGAGACTTTTCAATTTACTTATATTATTAAAATTGGTATCCTTTGTTGGAAAGCATAAACAGGTAGGCTCTGGAACACCAGTTAACTACTGGGAGATGACTGGTGATTGGTGGCTACACACAAATTCCTTTATTCAGCTAGCTCCCAGTAGTACATTGCTTCTCTAAAGCTGACTTTAACTTTGCAGGTGTTAACAAATGTTATACGCGACTAATGGTGTATACAGCGTGTGACATCACATCCGGTCTTGCGATCTTGGAATTCAGAGACCTATACCGGCAGCTGTTTTCTTCATTCCTCCATTACGGAATACTTCAAGTTTCCACCACAATGAGAGACACTGAATCACAGGATTCTATATCAGAGCTGTTCTCTTCATTTCTCCACAACTGAACATTTGGAGTTTCTACTTGCTATAAGAGAGACTGAAGCACAGGACTCTGCATAGCAGATGAGTATATATCGATCAGTATACAGCAGACATGTCCAAAGTCCGGCCCGCGGGCCAATTGCGGCACGAGTACTGGACTGATATGGCCCCACAGATAATTTATACAAATATAGATGATACGGCACCCCAGTGAGTCCCCGACCGCCGCTCAGTGAAGTCCCCAAGCGCCGCTCAGTGAGTCCCCGAGCGCCGCTCTGGTTTGACGTCATCAGCCGGCACAGGAAGAAGGGGAAAGCCCAAATCTTGCGAGATCTCGGACGCATAGGAATCTGGCCAATTTTAATAATGGCAACTATAAATAAGAAAAGAAAAGTTGACAGTGAGAGACGCCGCTTCCAAGACAGGTGGAAAGTGGAATATGTTTTCACTGAAATACAGAATCACTGTGTTTGTCTGATATGCCAAGAGACTGTGGCTGTTTAAAAGGAATTCAATGTTAAGAGACACTACCAGTCGAGACATAGCACAAATTATAACAAGCTAACAGGGCGTGACCGCAGTGAAAAATTGAAGCAACTTGAAGCTGTTTTAATGTCACAACAGCGATTTTTTTACAAAAGCCCGTGAGTCAAATGAAAATGCCACAAGGGTTAGCTATGAGGTGGCAACGTTAATTGCTAAAAATTGCAAATATTTTGCTGAGGGTGACTTTATCAAAGAATGCTTTATGAAAATGGTGCAGAATATCTGTCCCGAGAAGAAGCAGGAGTTTTCCAAAATTTGCCTGGCTCATAGCACTGTAGCACGGAGAATTGAAGAAATTTCATCAGATATTAAGAGACAGTTAACGTCAAAAGGAGTTGAGTTTGACTTCTTTTCAATAGCCTGTGATGAAAGCACGGACCTCTCTGACACAGCTCAGTTGCTGATTTTTCTGAGAGGGGTGGACGATAAAATGAATATGACTGAAGAGCTACTTGACCTCCAGAGCCTTGAGGACCAAACAAGAGGAAATTATTTATTTGTTTCTGTTAGTTCTGCCATAGATGACATGAAAATGCCTTGGAACAAAGTTACTGGGATTATTACTGATGGGGCACCTGCCATGGCTGGTGACCGAAGTGGATTATCAACCCTAGTCTGTAACAAGGTGATCGAAGAAGGTCGCAAAGCTATTAAACTTCATTGTATCATTCATCAACAAGTTATCTGTGCTAAACATCTCAAATATGATCATGTTATGAAACCGGTGCAAAAGACCATTAATTTTATTCGGTCTAAAGCCCTGTGCCACCGCCAGTTTAAACAGTTTCTACTGGATATCCAGGCTGAATACGAAGATGTTTTATATCATAATGATGTAAGATGGCTCAGTCGGGGATCTGCACTGCAGCGTTTCTACTCTCACAGAAAGGAAATTGGAGAATTCTTGGAAACAAAGGGACAACCGATGCAAGAACTATCTGATCCTATTTTTCTGGCTGATTTGGGGTTTCTAGTCGACATAACAAAGCATCTGAATGTACTGAACACAAGTCTTCAGGGCAAAGATGCAGCGGTGAACCAGCTTTATTCACACCTCAAAGCCTTTGGAACAAAGCTGCAACTTTTCCTAAGGCATGTGTCACAAACAGAGCCAAATACTATTCATTTTTCAGTGTTGCAGGAAATAATGAACAGTTTTCCACATGATGATATCAGTGCGCAAACGAGCAGGTATGCAGCAGACATCACATTTCTGGCTGGGGAGTTTAAACGGCGTTTTCAAGATTTTGCAGCTATTGAAAAGGAGATCAGCCTTTTCTCCTCTCCATTCTCTGTTGACCCCAACGATGCTCCAGATCAGCTGCAGCTCGAGCTCATTGAGCTGCATTGTGACAGCGAGTTACGCAGTCGTCACCAACAGCTCTCTCTTGTGAACTTTTACCGCCAACTGGATAAGAGCCGGTTTCAAGAGATTTGAACATTGGCTAAGAAAATGCTGAGCTTGTTTGGCTCAACATATTTGTGTGAGAAGACATTCTCTGTTATGAACTTTAACAAGAACCGCGTGAGAACAAGACTAAGTGACTCTCACCTGCGTGACATTTTGCGCATCAAAACCACGGCCTTTGAACCAGACCTAGTCTATGTGCTGCAGTCCAGATCTCACCCTTTTCACATTAGTGCAGGCAAGTTTTTTTTTTCCAATTGAGATGAATACATTGTAAAATCTCGGTTAATGTCAGTTGGTCTAAATCAGTTATAAATATATTTGAACACATGTATACATGTGTTATGTTCCTGTTCACATTTTCTGAACTTAAAAATTGACAGACAACCTTTATTACTTTGTGTAATGTACTTTACAATGTTCCTGACATATTTCAGCTTCCTGTTTTTTTATATTAAAGGCAGAGTGATTTAACACCTGTTTAGATTTGTCACCCAAGTCACAAAATGTAAAAGTATGCTGTTTTCAATAAACTTTGCATTAAATAGTTAATTTGCATTTATTTTAAAATGGTTCAAAGAATGTCAGGCAAAATGGTCGGCCCTCGCACATGTTCACTTCATCAAATCTGGCACTCTTCCAAAAAAGTTTGGACACCCCTGGTATACAGCTAAGATGATTGTTTTGTCTCTTTTTGCACCAACTGAACATTTATTGACTATTTTGGAAGCTGACTACTTTTTTCTGAATATTATTTTACGGAGTCTTTTAAGACTAGGATATTGTCCAATTAGACTTCTCTGAATGGAATTTTAAACAGTTACTTTTAACCAGTGAAAAGTGTTTTATTTTAACTTTACTCTACTCACATTTGTATAATAGTAAATGCTACTCTACCACAGTGAGGATTATACATCCTATCCGTGCTTATTACATACCTCATATTGATGAGGTTGAATCCGGTGAACACAATAAACCTCACATCTTTACATCAAAATATTGACAGTATTACACTATTATGTTGTTTTGTCTTTTTTCTATCATCTTGCTCTAATCCTCTGGCTTTTGGCAATACCATCTCCCCCCTTGAGAGCGCTGTCTATAACCACCTTTTTGCACATTAACTTTATATAGACTTCCTTTATTCCAGTGACTTTAAAGGTTCAGTCTATCTTCTAGATAGCAGCATTCTAGGGGCCTAATAGCTAGTTTTGCTCTAAGAACCACTAAATTGGTTTTTGGGATCCTTTCTTCAAAAGTTTTATTTAATATCTAGTCATCTGTTATATATTTTAACTCTATCTCTTATTTGTATATGTATATATGTGTTTATATTTGTATATATGTATGTATATACATAAAAACATAAATACACATGTGTACATACATATACAGATGTATATATACATACATACACACATATTTAGACATGTATATGTATGTATATATACATTATAGCCATTTCTATTTAAATATCTTGTGAAATACCATATACTTTATAACTTTTTTAAATATTTAGATAAATAATTGTTATTAGATATTGTATATATGAGTGAACACTTTATTTTAATGTATTTATGTTCTATTTGGTGCAACTTGTTTTCTCGCCCTAATCCTTTACGCAAGGATCTCAGTCGCTCTAGCCCGACGATCGCAAATAGGAAAATATATTGCTTTGTACCATTATGGGGTATAGTACAATCCATTGAAAGAGCTATGCATAGTATTTTGGATAGGTTTTTGTGAGGTTTTCTAATTCAAGGCCATTCAAATCTATCAGAAAACCTAGAAATCAAAAGATTTTGCATCCAGAAAACACTATTCAAGCATCATGTTTGGGCTTTTCTCTTTCAAAAGCCTTAAAGGGAAGCAAAACCCAACATTTTTCTTTCAGGATTCAGATACAGCATACAATTTTAAACAACTTTCTAATTTACTTTTATTATCAAACATACTTTGTTCTTTTAGTATCCTTTGTTGAAAAGCACGTCTAGGCTCAGGCGCAGCAATGCACTACTGGGAGCTAGCTGCTGATTGGTTGCTGTATATATATATTTGCCTCCTCCCATTGGTTTACCCAGTGTTCAGTTAGCTCCCAGTAGTGCACTGCTGATCCTTCAACAAAGTATACCAAGGGAATGAAGCAAATTTGATAATAGAAGTAAATTAGAATCTGAATCATAAATAAGGGGTCTCATGTCCCTTTAACCTCTTGAAAATCCATTTAGCATCTTCTGGTAAATCTTGTTTTTCTTTTATCAACTTTTTTAAATGATAACATTTCCATGCATGCTCATTTCACATATTTAAATTGTCTTGTCTAAGGCTAAGAAAACACTGGATTTTTACTATGAACAAAGGTCTCAGTTGTAGTCCTCTAGATCTTCTTCATCTTCCAAAGAGTCCCTTTGCATCCAGTTTTGGAGGCGATTCTCAGCTGCAAAAGAAAGAGGTTAGGAAAAATCTACCCCTATGCAGTCTGTCAAATCACAAAGATGGTGTCTCTTCCCAAACAGTTCCTGTAGGAGCAAAGTTAGCCCAGACCAAGAAAGTTTGGGCAAGAACTATTTCCGACCGATGGGTCCTGAATATTCTCAATCAAGGATATTGTCTGCATTTTAATGGCAAGTTCCCTCCGTACCAATTTGTCAAGTCCTCAATACCAAAGGCAAAGTTGAAAAAGATGACACTTTTATAGTGTGTCACTTAACTTTTTCACTTGCAGGTAATTCAGTAAATATCCAACCTCATGGACTTTATTCTCATCTACTCCTAATAAGGAAGAAAAATTGTTCTCAGAGGACAGTGCTGGATTTAAGGGCTCTGAATCTATAATGTTGCTCTCTTAGTGTCCATAGACCTAAAATATGACACCCTTTTCACATTCTAGTTGCTGCATCTCATATGCTATTCTTGAGATTTTCAGTGGGTAACTGTCACTTTTCAATTCCGTGCTTTTCTGATTGGAATATCAACAGCTCCAAGGACATTCTCCAAGTGTTTGTTCCCTTAGTAGCAGCTATTCACAAACAAGGAATTAATATACTTCATTATTTAGATGACATGCTTCTAGTTGCAAACTCAGAACAGGAGGTTATTCTTCACACACACAGCAAGTTTTGCAGATTCTCCAAGTTAGCTTTGGGGGCCCTTTCCGACACTAAAAAAAGTATGATGCATCTTCCTCAACAGAAATCCTTTGAGTTAAAGGCACATTGTGCACTAGATTTTTCTTTGCATAGATATTTTGTAGATAATCCATTTTTATGGCCCATCTGGGAGTGTTTTTGTAACAATGTATAGTTTTGCTTATTTTAAAATAACATTATGCTGATTTTTAGATTCCTAACCAAACTCCAAAGTTTTTTTTTATGTATACTGATGTCTACAGATTCAAGTGTGATCCTGTTTATCTAATGGGTCTTTTCATATGCAGGGAAGGGGGGATGGGGTAGTTCCTGCTCATCCTGATTTTCCAGACCCTTTTACTGGGTGTCCCAGCCTAACCTCATCAACAGTGCTAAACTGGGGGCTTCTAAAGAAGTTTTATATTGGATTTTTATATAATTTTCGGTGTATATTATTTGTTATAGTAGTGTCTGTTACATGCAATTATATGAAAATTGGTGTATACTGTCCCTTTAATTCATTATCTTCTAAAATGAGACATCATAATTTCTAAACTCTCTGAATTAAAGAGACAGTCAACACTTCATTTAACATGATTGGATATTGAAAATAAAAAACCTAAGATCCGCCTGCACTATACCCCTCCTGCCTTGCCGCCTTGCTTCTGTCCTAATCAGCGTCGCTAACCTCTCTAATAACCGGTAAATATGGCGTGCAATTTCTGTCCGAGGACTAGATTCTGATTTGCTTATCAGTTGAAGAAGAAGGCAGCTACGTAACGGTGGGGGGAGTTCGGCTGCCATATTTACCGGTTATTAGAGAGGTTAGCGACGCTGATTAGGACAGAAGCAAGGCGGCAAGGCAGGAGGGGTATAGTGCAGGCAGATCTTAGGTTTTTAATTTTTAATATCCAATCATGTTAAATGAAGTGTTGACTGTCCCTTTAACAGTTAAAATGGTGGCTTAAAATCTCAGATTTGTCC
The DNA here is from genome assembly GCF_027579735.1 of Bombina bombina. Taxonomy (NCBI): domain Eukaryota; kingdom Metazoa; phylum Chordata; class Amphibia; order Anura; family Bombinatoridae; genus Bombina; species Bombina bombina. The sequence continues at coordinate 836,137,362 of NC_069503.1, read as the reverse complement.
CAAATTTGTCTATACCCACAGTGGATAGAAGTAAATACATATTCCAACAGATTCCCTCCCATGTCCTTTATCTAATGATGGACAGGACTAGGTATGAGGAAGTAGATATCATGTAGACTTCTTAAAGGTAAAAGGGGCCTGGTATATATTTGTGTCCATGCCCCCTGGGGTGTCTAACTTGGTATGTACTAGATAGGATAGAGCCAATGCTATTCTGCTGTTGGTTATTTAATTTCCAATTACCTTTTTGGAATCAAAGGGCATTTTAATATCTGCTTCAGTTGTTTCTGGGGTTTTTTTTGTGTTTTTTTCTTGCAGGACATGCCCCTCAATAGAGTTGTGGGAATTTTGCTTCTCAGCTGTTTAACTTCTATCCCACAGACAAACATCGCAGAAACATTCACTTCCTTTTAGTTTCAAAGTCAAAAGTAACAGCTTTAACTTAACACTTTCTTGCACAAAATATATTTCATGTGCACTGTCCACCTACAAGCTCCCTATAGATCTTAGTATATTCAGTGGTCGGCTAAAATTCAGAAGTGAAAACCCCCCCAGAAAGAATGAATACAATTTTCAAACGTTATTAAATAATATTAAATGTAAAGCTCATGAGGAATACAGCCTAAAGGGCCTTCACCGTCTTAGTCATACTTGATTCTTAACTCTCATTTAAACTATGTATAAAAGTGCCTACCACATTTTTATGTGCACACCTATGTGATATCTCTAGAATATGCCCTTTCCTTACCCAAAACACTACATTGTTAATTAACTCACTCTTTTCTCACTGTTGACTACTGCAACCTACTCCTACGTGGCCTTTCCCTCCTCTCCGTCCTCCAATATATTATGGATGCTTCAGCTAATTTGATGATCCACAAAAGCTGTCCTGCTCTGCCAGTCCCTACACTGACTCCTAATATGGTTTAGAATACAGTTTAAAAGTCAAATTTTGTCTTTTTTTTTTTTTTTTTTCTCTTTCTTTCTTTCTTTTTTTCCTTTTTCTTATCTCGTTCTTCTGAGAAATTAAAATGACGAAAACTACCAACATATGGTGTGGGAACAAGTTACTATGAGAAATATAGAAATTCAGGATTCAAGTGTGAATTTATCATTTACATGACTAAATGTAAATTTGGAACCCTGTAGAAGAGCGACCTTAATTTATGTATTGGCGCTTCTTCTTTGATGATGTTATTGGTCTTCTTTGTTGTTTTTTTCTGTATGTCTCGCTTCTCATAATATTGTCTTACAAATGTGTTGGTTACAAATAAAAAAAAAAAAAAAAAAAAGAATACAGTTTAAAATATTTACTCTAACCTATGAAGTTACCAACAACCACGCACACACATCCTCACTTTATTTGCAGATTGCCACCTTCTATCAATCTCTATCCTACCTTTTTTCTGTTCCTATATTTACTACTTCCCTCTCTTGCCTTCAAGTGTTCTCACATACTATTTCTGGAACTGTTTTCCCGACTCAATCAAACAATTTCTAACCGTGTATAGCTTTAAACCTATCTATTTAGAGTGGCTTACCCACTATCCTCTAAAAGTCCCTCTTTATCCTGGCAAAATTAGTCTTTGCCTGACTTGTCTCACTGCTGCAACTGCAATCCACATGACCAATTAACCCACAACTTTTGTCTACCCAACCTTCAACCTGTAAACCTTCCTTATAGAAAGATCTTTAAAAAGACTTAGCTATGCCCAAATCTGCAAATTCCCTGTCTAGTAATGCCCACTCCCTGTCAAGTTCTGCCCCTGGATCTCCCTGATTAAGCGATCAGCCTCCCATCCTGTATAATCTCTGGGAAATGCTTTCTGAAAAGGCACAGTGTTTAAAAGCACTAGTACACAGTAAAAGTTATCACTAAAGCTGCAATAGCTTTTAGTAGAACCATTATTGTTATTACAAGCATACTGTAAAAAATGTTTCTATACAAAATGCATATTCTAACAAAGACAGTGTGAAACTAAAGTTGATAGGTCCAAGGGTACTATCAAAAGCATCTCAGTGTGTTTGATGCAGTATATGACTGAAGGCACATAGTCATTAAAATACAGAGTTGATAAAATCATTCTTAGTATTTTGCTTTTCAAATACATCACAACAATGGTAGAATATAAGGAGTCTATACCTTTTGTAGTTGCTCATCTGAATATCCTAGCCAGGCGCATGATGTGGTATAAGCAGGATATCCATTTTTTAACACATATTCTTCTGCAACATAAACATATTTAATGAACTGTTCAGTATTTCCTTATATAACCGTTTTTAATCTATCAACATAAGCTGTTCACTGTTATTGCTTTCTAAGCATGTGCAGTCTATTTAGCCACATAAATCAATTGAAATTTTCGTAAGTGTTAAAAAACCTGTTTCATTGGGCGAGATAACATATGCTGCGCAGGCTTCAGCGTAACTACTGAAACCTGTGTCGCCCGTAATTTCCGCTTGCACATCGGGGAATCACATATACGGCACCAGCAGTTCATAAAGTGCCGTATGTCACATAAACTAGGGATGTCCAGAAATGTGCTTAAATACAAATTTCTGGAGTCGCCAGTGACTTACGGCATGTTAGAAACTGCCGGCGCCTAAGAAAAGCAAAACATGTTAAATCTCCCGTAAAAGTCTAACACACCTCCCAAAAATAAACCCGACACGTCAAAACCCCTATATCCGCCATCACCCCCATATCGGAACTAATAATAAATGTATTAACCCCTAAATCCGCCAACCCCAACATCGCAAACTACCTTATAAAATATATTAATTTCTAATCATTAACCCACATCGCAATAAACCTAATAAATGTATTAACCCCTAATACGCCATTAACCCACATCGCAATAAAGCTAATAAATGTATTAACCCCTAATCCACCATTAACCCACATTGTAATAAACCTAATAAAACTATTAACCCCTAATCCGCCATTAACCCACAACGCAATAAACCTAATAAAACTATTAACCCCTAATCCGCCAAACCCCCAAAACGCAAATAATTAAATTACTAAGCCCCAACCTAACACCCCTAAATTAACCAGCTGGTGCAAAAACCTTTTATTGTGCAAACAGGGATACAAACAAAGCAAAGCAACGTTTCAGGCTCACAATCAGCCCTTTCTCAAGCTTGTCCATAAATGAGTGAACAAATATTTAAATAGCCATAATGGCGCCAAATATTGTGACACTGTTGCCATCTAGTGAACAGCAACAATATAACATCCAAACATGTATTAAAGTGCATTTTGATGACTGAATATATCGCCACCTAGTGAGCAATCATCATACTGTCAAACAGACATATATTTAACATATGAGAAAAAATTAACATATATAAAAATAATAACTGTGAATCAATTTATCAATATATAGGTGACAAAAAATAAATATATTCCATTAAATAAAATTTAAAATGCATTGAAAATTCAATTATTCATTTGATATAATAACCACAATACATCGAATTAAAAAACATATATCAAATGTGTCAATCTACCAATAAACAGAATATTTCTATTTTGCCTATTACATTAATTTTATGCTGTCTTAATTTATTGCATATTAAATCAGTAGACTGACACACTTGCGTCTTGGTCAGTATTGGATATTCAACACTGTATGCACACACATACACCCAGAGACACAAAGTCTCATATTTATGCGTGTATATGGGCACACATATGTACACATATAATTTGATCAGTACAATATCTATGTAAAAAGAGACTTTTAATATCATTCTTATTTTGTTGAATTACCAAAAGGCAGTCCAGTTACATTCTCTATTCAAGCCTCTCAGCCATAAAGTGCACAATTCATTTATCCAAAATGTTTCACGTCTACTTAGTGTATTCTCCTTATCACCCCCTCTTCTTGGTGTATTAACCCTCTCAATGATTTGAAAGCGAAGTACCAGGTCCTGCTCTGTCTGAAATTCTGCTGCTACTTTCTAGTTCTGTCCTCCGTTACTTGTCACCAGGCTCTGCTGGGTGAATGGTCTGGTGTTGTTGTTTTTTCCCAGGGCCTGTTACTGCCCTTCAGGTTCTTTAACTTACTCTGTACCAGGCTTTGATGCTGCTCTCTGATACTTTCTCTGACAGACTAATATTAGCTATACTTTGTGCTAGTTTCTGCAGTTTTCTGTCCCCAGAATTTGTTGTCACCAAATTGTGCAGGTCAGTGCTGTTGCTGCTATACCAGTCTCTGGTTGCTGTGTAAGGCGGTACAGAGCCTGCAGGTTCTGCCGCTGTCACTGTCCCAACTATTTGCAGTAGTCTTCAGCTAGTAGAAGACAGATGGAGACCAGCCTTCAGGACCTGCCCTCTAATCAACCTGACATGGTGTCCAGCCAATAAAATTACTTTGTAGAATGAGTCTGTCTATGATTGGCTGAGAATAGTTCATTGTCATCTTTGTACCTGGGCTGTGGGTTTCCCATGTGTTCCAGGCTTGACTACTCCGCTAGCCCTAGACTTGAGCCGTCTTGATTGTGAGACTACTTATTCATACGCAGGCACGGTACACAGATAAGGTTGCTTGACCATCCCAGTGTGACTTAAAGAGAGAGCTCTCGCAGTAAGTAAAAAGCATGGCTGTATTTATTATTAAAGAACGCGGCTGATTTTTAAAGCTGTATTATTTGTGGCAACAATACAATTTTATTACAAGACCAGAGACTCATATTTTGCATTCTCTCTCTTTACTACTCAAATGCAGTTTTTTAAAGTATACATAAAAATACAATAAACTGTCAAAATTTTGAAAATGAGACAGTAAAACAAATAACATATCAGTGACCAATGAAATTAGAGAACTGATTAAACTAAAACCACATAGCCAATCAGGTTAGTAATGAATCCTATAAACTGTCCAATATACAGTAAGATATCCTCTTTCTTTTACTGCTCAGGAAAAGATAAGTATTACGCTCTGTGTTAATAAACATTATTTGTTGTATCTTTTTATCATATTTTATTTCCTATTTTCATTAGTGTTTCTATATAATATATTTATTATTATTCGTTTTTTCGTTTTTATTTTATCTTTTTCGTTTATATTAAAATAAATATTTCGTTGGTTATTCTCTATATTTCTTTTTCGTTGGTTGTTTTAATTTACTTGCATTGTTTTTCTTTTTCTATGCTCGTTTACCTTTTCCCTTCCTGTTTTAAGTACCGGCGTTTCCCTTTCTTCTGCGCTAGCTCCGACGTCCATATTGTGGTTGTCGGCTTTGTTGCGCATGCGCAATATCTCCCTTCTCCTACGTAGTTGTCAGCTGCGTATTTTCCCGCCCTCTTCTTTATAACAGCTGTTTGCCGTTACTGTGAGGGCTGAAAAAATACTTTGTTGCGATCCGGATTGTTTACTCTTTAATTTTACCTTACTGTTTAAACTTTTACAAGGTTTTGTCTCCATCTACTGTTGATTTAATTCCATTACATTTAAATACCCTCAATTTTATTGTTTTATTTCATACTTTGGGGTCATTTCTATTTATTATTATTTTATTAGAAAGTCCAAATAGTTGAATTTATTATTTTAATATATTATAGATTTTATTATTCATAACATTATTATATAAAAAATTTATATATTTAAATTTTTATTTATATTTTATTCAACATGTCTCAATCCTCAGACATTAACCCTTCACTTAGTTGTGAGAGTGTACAAAAAATGATTGATACCTCCATGAACTCTATGCTGGAAAAAATTACATTTTTAATTGATAATTCTTCAAAAAAGGCTACTAAAAGAAAAAGAACAATTTCAAGTGGTATCAAAACGAGTAAAAAATTGGTAAAGAAATCTCGCCAGCTTGTTTCTGGCTCTGCTGTTCCTTGCAGGAAAGGAAGAAAAACACCTGCTATTTCCTCTACTCCCAAGAGGTCACTAATGGGAGAGGCTTTGGCCAATGATGATAATTGTGAAATTTGTTCAGATACAGAAATTAATTCAGATTCATCTCTGAATTCAATTCAATCTGAGGATGATTTATCTCATTCCTCATCTGAAAATTCTTTGGCCTCTCCAAAGATTAAAAAATTCAAAAAATCACTTAAAAAATCTAAACATTTGGAGTCTAAAAAAGTAGAATTTTTTGATTGTCTAGGTAATCCTAGGTTTAATGCGGATGATTTACATCATCCTAGATCTGCAGAATGGTGCCCCTCATCTGATATTGCAGACTTTATTGATTACCAGCTTCGCCAACCTTTAAAAAGAGATTCTAGAAATAAAATGAGGGCTGAATGTCCTAGACCAATTCTTCCCAATAATTCAAACATTACCCCTGAAGTAGATCCAAAGATTTTAAAATTTATAGGGTCCCCAGGTTTCAAATTAAAGAAAGGTATGGACAGGGCCTGGAAAATTTGTCAAGATAAAATGCTTGACACAATTGGTCCTTTAGCAAAACTTTTTGAATTATCGGAACAAGCTGTTTATGACAATACTCTTTTAGACCCAGTCATCGTTAGAGAATGGCTTCAGAGAATGCTCTCATTTTTAGGGAATGCCAATTCTGCGATATACACTGAACGCAGACGTAATATCCTTAGAAGAATTGACCCCAGGGTTTGCGATTTTGCAATTAACGAAATTCATTCTGATACAAATGGCCTTTTGTTTGGAGACACTTTTATAAAAGAGTTAAATAGTTATGTAAATACGTTCTCCAATCTTAATAAAGTGAGAACATCAATGAAAAAGATCTTTCACCAGGATCGTTTTTCTGAGCAGGCTGGGAAAGGTAGAGGCCGCTTTCCCGGCCGTGCTTCATTCCCAAACAGGTCTCAATTTGCCTTTCAACAATTTCACAATCAGAGACAATTTCAGAATCCAGTCTCCTCAGGCTTCTTTCCATCTAGAGGAAGATTCTGGAACCCAAGAATTCAACGTTCGAGGCAAAGATCCCGCACACCTCAAGGTAAATCTTCTTTTTCTTCCTCCTCAGGTTTCTTCCCAAAACATAATAGGAGGCAGATTATCTCTTTTCACACACAATTGGAACATGATAACTTCAGATCAATGGGTTCTTCAAACTGTTTCAGGTCTTTTTATAGATTTTATTTCTCCTCCATTTCAAAATTCTATTCCCCTTCCAATAAAGTTTTCTGTTTCAGACAGAAATTTGGTTCAAAACGAAATTTCAAACCTTTTATTAAAACAAGCAATAGAACAAGTTTTAAATCCTCAAAATTGTTTTCTCAGCAATCTTTTTCTCGTAAAAAAGAAAAACGGCCTTTTTCGTCCAGTTATAAATCTAAGATCTCTCAACGCCTTTGTTGCTTATCAACATTTCAAAATGGAAGGTATTCATCTTCTCAGAGATTGCCTTTTAGACAACGATTTTCTAGTCAGATTAGATCTGACAGATGCTTATCTGACAGTTCCTGTAGCTCAAGAACACAGGAAATTTCTAACTTTTGTTTGGGAAGAAAAGTATTGGAGTTTCACTTGCATGCCTTTCGGTCTATCTTCAGCCCCTTGGATTTTTACCAAAATAATGAAACCTATAATTACTTGGCTTCGTCTTCGAGGTGTTCGACTCATCATCTATTTAGACGATATCTTGATTATGAATCAGAACTCTGCCACGTTAAAGTCTCAACTCCAACTTACTACTTTCATTTTAGAAAATTTAGGTTTCTTGATCAACAAAGAGAAATCTGTTCTTCTTCCAACCAAATCTCTAACCTTTTTAGGTTTCAAAATAGACACTTCGAAAGCTACATTAAGTCTTCCCAGAGAAAAAATTGTGAATATCAAGAAAGAGATTTCAAGAACCCTTTCTTTACCATTGGTTCCCATCAGGACTATAGCCAGAATAGTTGGGTTACTTTCATCCTCTATTCAGGCTATTTTCCCTGCTCCTCTTCATTACAGGGAACTTCAACGTTTAAAAATTTTTCATCTCCAAAAAGGTCTTTCATATTCCCATCAAATCCCTCTTTCTTCAGAAGCCAAAGAGGAACTTTTATGGTGGCTATCCCATATAGAAGCTTGGAACGGGAGAGCCATTTTCGGAAAATCTCCAGATCTTATCATAGAATCCGATGCCAGTCGCTCGGGTTGGGGCGCTCGTTGTGGTCCCTCAATCACAGGAGGAAAATGGTCTTCAGAAGAAAAGCGTTTTCACATCAATTGCTTAGAACTTTTGGCAGGCTCTTTTGCAGTCAAGAGTTTTGTCAAAAGTTCTTCTCCTGTGTCCATTTTACTCAGAATGGACAATATTTCTGCAGTTCGCTATTTGAATCGCCTCGGTGGTACAAAATCGAGGGATTTGTCAATTATTACGAAAGAATTCATTCATCTTTGCTTGGACAGAAATATTTCTGTAAAAGCGGAATACATTCCAGGTTTATCCAATATAGCGGCGGATTGGGGATCTCGATATCTGACAGATTCAAGCGATTGGAAACTTCATCACCAAGTTTTTCTTTCGCTTCAATCTCTCAGAGGTCCTTTTTCAATGGATCTGTTTGCTTCGAGACTGAATCATCAGATTTGTCCTTATTTCAGTTGGCGTCCAGATCCAGAGGCATTGGCGATCGATGCATTTCTCCAACCCTGGCCTCTCCAGACAGCTTATGCGTTTCCACCATTCTCCATGATTCAGAGAACCATATCAGTAGTCCGTCGGGATCTTCTTTCAATTCTCCTAATCACTCCCCTTTGGCCATCTCAACCCTAGTACCCATCTCTTCTAGAATTATCTGTCAACCATCCTCTTCTTCTTCCGGTTTTTCCGCTTCTCTTGTCAGATCCAGAAGGTCTTCCTCACGAACTTATTCTTCAAGGATCTCTTCGTCTCATAGCATGGTCAATTTCGGGCAATCTTCATTTCCCCAAGGTTTATCACAACAAGCTCAAGAACTCCTCGCAGACTCATTGGCCCCCGGGACCAAAAAATGCTATTTTTCCGCATGGACCAGATGGTCTGGCTGGTGCGTGGAAAGAAGTTTGGATCCCCTTTCAACAGATATAATCTACATCATTAATTTCCTAACTTCACTTTTTGATTCAGGTTTAGCTTACAGAACCATCAACGTTTCTAGATCTGCCATTTCGGCTAAACATTCTTTTATAAATAATTTTCCTGTAGGTCAACATCCTTTAATTTGTAAATTAATGAAAGCAATCAAACTCAAAAGACCTCCGACTCCTAAATATTCTTCTTTTTGGGATGTTGATCTTATTTTTTCTCTTTTTAAATCTTGGCCTTCTAATGAATTTTTATCATTGAATCAACTTACCTCTAAATTGGCTACCCTTTTATGTTTAATTTCTTTTCGTAGAGTTTCTGATGTTAGAGCTTTAGATTTTAATTCTAAACGTTTTACCCCTGAAGGTGTTACTTTCTTCATATCTAAAAGAACTAAATCTTTTTCAACCTCAATATTCTATCCTTACTTACCTTCTGAACCTCTTCTCTGTGTGGTTGTATGTCTCAAAGAGTATGAACGCAGAACTTCTTCTTTTCGTATTCCTACTTCCAATCAACTTTTGTTATCTTTTATTCCTCCTCATTATCCTGTATCCTCTACTTCTATAGCCAGGTGGGTTAAATGGGTTATGAGTGAAGCAGGTATTGATGTTTCTTTTTCCGCTCACTCTGTTAGAGGATCAGCCGCTTCTAAAGCATTTTTGAAAGCTGCCACCCTTCAACAAATCTTGGATGCAGCTGACTGGTCTTCTGATTCTATTTTTAAACAATTTTACTTTAAACCCATTGAACACGCCTCGCTTAATTTATTTTGTTAGTTGCTTTAAACTAGCAAAATATGAGTCTCTGGTCTTGTAATAAAATTCGGATTATCCTAAGTTATGAAGGTATAATCTAGATTTTATTAAAGACACAGAGACGAGTATTTTCCCTCCTCTGATTATATTATTATATGGTTTTGTTCCCACCCTTATTTGTTTTATCTTATTACTAACATATCTTGTATATTTATTTCAGTTACCAATCAACTATAAAGATATTATCCTAAGTGGTTTTGCTCCATCTCATCTCTGTGAAGAGACGAAACTTCAAGAAAGTTTTCCTCATTCTATACAGTCTTCAAGAGGATTTTCATTCTTTCCTGATAAGATGGAGTTTTCTTCATGGATGATTCTTCAATTCAAAGTTCTTCTCTTCATGGTTGTCTGCTGTCTTCTCGTCTGGAACTACTTCCTCATTATGGACTTCTTGTTTCCTTCTACAGTTACAAAGAAAGAGGATATCTTACTGTATATTGGACAGTTTATAGGATTCATTACTAACCTGATTGGCTATGTGGTTTTAGTTTAATCAGTTCTCTAATTTCATTGGTCACTGATATGTTATTTGTTTTACTGTCTCATTTTCAAAATTTTGACAGTTTATTGTATTTTTATGTATACTTTAAAAAACTGCATTTGAGTAGTAAAGAGAGAGAATGCAAAATACTCGTCTCTGTGTCTTTAATAAAATCTAGATTATACCTTCATAACTTAGGATAATCCGAATTTTTAGCCAGCAGGTCCTGTTTGAGGCAAAAATACAATTTTCAGCCAGCGACTGGTGTTTTTTTTTGTTAGGTGATCACGTTACTTGGAATAAAATAAGAGGTAGCCCTTGCATTACAAAAGTCTGCCCACCCCTGTGTTAAAGGAATGACAGTAATTGAATATTTTTTAGATTTTTAAACTGATTTTGAGCCAGTAACTAATTTTTTCTTGTTTAGAGCAATAGAATTTCTGTTGACACATAATTTTTTCAAGTTCCAGTCTGAGTTCTACCTCCAGAGACGTGGGACAACTATGGGTATGCCAACCTTTTCATGGGTTGGTGGGAGCTGTCCCATATCTATGAAGATAGAAATCCATTTAGAGATCGAGTTGTCCACTTTCATCGCTATATTGATGACCTCTTCTTTGTATTCGATGGGAATGAAGAGGAGGCTGGCAAATTCTGTGAATATCTTAACCACAATGATTGTGGTATAAGTTTCACAAGTGAACAGAATGAGAAAAGCATTATTTTTTTGGACTTAACCATTTCAGCTGATGAATTAGAACACAGTGTAGATACAATCACATTCAGAAAACCTACAGCAGGTAACACTATCCTCCAATACAATTCTTGTCACCCCAGACATGTTGTCAGGGGAATACCTAAAGGTGAATTAATTAGGATAAAGAGAAATTGCTTGAAAGACTCAGAGTATCAGAGACAGGCAGAAGAAACGATGACCAGGCTTAAACATTGAGGGTATACAGAAGAAGTTTTAAATCAAGCCAAAAACACTGTTGACAAAATATCTAGAAAAGATCTTTTGACATATTAAAAAAAAAAAAAAATAGGACTAAACTCACGACTCACATTTCACTGAGGTACATATTCACTTTTTTAATGATTATAACACACACACACATTTCAGACATTTTTTATACAACCCTTTTTTTTATATACATTCCCACCCATACAATTACTTTGGGACAGATATTTTGTGTACATCACAATCAATATTATAAATATTATTTTGTTTCTGTGGGTTTTGTTATGAAGGATGTCTTTTTCGCAGTGATTACATCCTTTATTTTGCTTTTAACATTTTAGATTCTGCTTTTATAAGTTAAGTGTCCGATCTATATGTAGCTAAGTTAAGCAATACATATTGTATCCGACACAGTTTTAATAATATCGTTTTAACAATTATTGTACCCATTGCTATTTTATATACTTTGTGAATTGTTTATTTTTATCATATTGTACACAATGTAAAACATTTTTTGGCTAGATCGATATGCAATGTCAACATAATTGACCTGATCTTTGCTAATCACTTCCAGGTCATTTTAGGTTTAAATAGAGATTGTTGGTTTTCAATTTTATGCCTGATGAAACGGTCTTACATTGACCGAGAAACGCATTGCAAATAAAGAAAGATTTTTAACCACAACCTGGTTTTGTGGTTGTTACATTCTGTCCATACATTTGAATCTTGCCCTGCAGCCTTTTTCAATGGTTGTAGCTGTGTAGCCGATGGTTGATCCCTGTGCCTGAGAGACGCCTGTATTTTGCTTCATCTTGCTGGATATGCTACACACCCGCTATTTGCTACCAGTATCAGAGGGCGGCTGATTGACTACCTGAGATCACATTTGCCGGGTTAGATACACAGAGACCTACAGCAAACTGACTGCTGTTTAAACGTCAGCCTGCCTGCCTTATTCATTTAAAATGCCACTATCCTTGTGAGTAGTTTGTATACTTCTCTTTTGATTTCATATTTAAAAATACAAGTTACACTATGAGGAGCCCCTTGTCTTTTTCTTTATCCAAAGCATGCAGAAACCCAAGTTTATAACGGCATATAGTCTTGAATTTAATAAAATTTGTGGGATAATAAAAGAATCAATACCCATATTATACTCTGATCCTATACTTAGGGACATCATACAGGGAAGATGTGACTTTATCCCTAGAAAGGGTAAGACGTTAGCTAATCATTGTCTCCCTCAGACTTGAAACCAAAAACAAACAAATGTTGACTCCAAAAAAAGAAGGGGATTTCTAAATGTAGGAGGCCTGTTTGCAGAACCTGCGGTTTTGTGTCAGAAGGTTATACATTTGAATCTACTGTCACACATCAAGAACATGAGATTATTTTTTCTATTAATTGTGCAACTACACATGTAGTTTATCTCCTTACCTGTAAAATATGTTTAGAACAATATACCGGTAAAATCAAGAGACCACTAAAAGAAAGATTTTTGGAGCATTTACGCTCCATTGAGGATGAGGAATCAGATACTCCCATAGCCAGGCATTTCAAGCAATTACATGATTCAGATACGTCTGCATTATCAGTACAGGGTATAGATTTTATACATATATGGAGAAGAGGTGGCAACAGGGAAATGACACTTAACAAGAGAGAAATCATTTGGATGTTTACCCTCCAGACGAGTTACCCACTATTAGGTATTAATATGAGAAGAGATTTAGATCTTTTTATGTAATTATTTGTTTTGAGTATATTAGGTAGCAATATACAGGGAGTGCAGAATTATTAGGCAAATGAGTATTTTGACCACATCATCCTCTTTATGCATGTTGTCTTACTCCAAGCTGTATAGGCTCGAAAGCCTACTACCAATTAAGCATATTAGGTTATGTGCATCTCTGTAATGAGAAGGGGTGTGGTCTAATGACATCAACACCCTATATCAGGTGTGCATAATTATTAGGCAACTTCCTTTCCTTTGGCAAAATGGGTCAAAAGAAGGACTTTACAGGCTCAGAAAAGTCAAAAATAGTGAGATATCTTGCAGAGGGATGCAGCATTCTTAAAATTGCAAAGCTTCTGAAGCGTGATCATCGAACAATCAAGCGTTTCATTCAAAATAGTCAACAGGGTCGCAAGAAGCGTGTGGAAAAACCAAGGCGCAAAATAACTGCCCATGAACTGAGAAAAGTCAAGCGTGCAGCTGCCAAGATGCCACTTGCCACATTAGGTGTGGTCTAATGACATCAACACCCTATATCAGGTGTGCATAATTATTAGGCAACTTCCTTTCCTTTGGCAAAATGGGTCAAAAGAAGGACTTGACAGGCTCAGAAAAGTCAAAAATAGTGAGATATCTTGCAGAGGGATGCAGAAGCGTGTGGAAAAACCAAGGCACAAAATAACTGCCCATGAACTGAGAAAAGTCAAGCGTGCAGCTGCCAAGATGCCACTTGCCACCAGTTTGGCCATATTTCAGAGCTGCAACATCACTGGAGTGCCCAAAAGCACAAGGTGTGCAATACTCAGAGACATGGACAAGGTAAGAAAGGCTGAAAGACGACCACCACTGAACAAGACACACAAGCTGAAACATCAAGACTGGGCCAAGAAATATCTCAAGACTAATTTTTCTAAGGTTTTATGGACTGATGAAATGAGAGTGAGTCTTGATGGGCCAGATGGATGGGCCCGTGGCTGGATTGGTAAAGGGCAGAGAGCTCCAGTCCGACTCAGACGCCAGCAAGGTGGAGGTGGAGTACTGGTTTGGGCTGGTATCATCAAAGATGAGCTTGTGGGGCCTTTTCGGGTTGAGGATGGAGTCAAGCTCAACTCCCAGTCCTACTGCCAGTTTCTGGAAGACACCTTCAAGCAGTGGTACAGGAAGAAGTCTGCATCCTTCAAGAAAAACATGATTTTCATGCAGGACAATGCTCCATCACACGCGTCCAAGTACTCCACAGCGTGGCTGGCAAGAAAGGGTATAAAAGAAGAAAATCTAATGACATAGCCTCCTTGTTCACCTGATCTGAACCCCATTGAGAACCTGTGGTCCATCATCAAATGTGACATTTACATGGAGGGAAAACAGTACACCTCTCTGAACAGTGTCTGGGAGGCTGTGGTTGCTGCTGCACGCAATGTTGATGGTGAACAGATCAAAACACTGACAGAATCCATGGATGGCAGGCTTTTTAGTGTCCTTGCAAAGAAAGGTGGCTATATTGGTCACTGATTTGTTTTTGTTTTGTTTTTGAATGTCAGAAATGTATATTTGTGAATGTTGAGATGTTATATTGGTTTCACTGGTAAAAATAAATAATTGAAATGGGTATATATTTGTTTTTTGTTAAGTTGCCTAATAATTATGCACAGTAATAGTCACCTGCACACACAGATATCCCCCTAAAATAGCTAAAACTAAAAACAAACTAAAAACTACTTCCAAAAATATTCAGCTTTGATATTAATGAGTTTTTTGGGTTCATTGAGAACATGGTTGTTGTTCAATAATAAAATGAATCCTCAAAAATACAACTTGCCTAATAATTCTGCACTCCCTGTAGATATAGACATACCAGTGTATTTCTTTTAACTGTGAAGTCTATGCCTAATTTTCATTTCTGTGTAACATTTGACAGTCAGTCTTAAAATGAATTGTTACAATGTACATAATAGGTTGCCCTTTAGTGTAGCGTTGTTTCAGGATGATAACAAGAGAAATGCTAATAAGAGGTACATCCCTTTAATTAATTTTTGCTTTAACTATGTGAAGCGCAGGTACACAGTTGAGCAGTGACCAAGTGCCCATGTGCATGAAACGCATCTGCTACGCTGTGTACCTGCATATCAT
The DNA here is from genome assembly GCF_027579735.1 of Bombina bombina. Classification (NCBI taxonomy): domain Eukaryota; kingdom Metazoa; phylum Chordata; class Amphibia; order Anura; family Bombinatoridae; genus Bombina; species Bombina bombina. The sequence continues at coordinate 836,122,234 of NC_069503.1, read as the reverse complement.
TCTGGCATTATTCTTTTACCTGACCTATGTTTTTAACTTTTGAGTATTGAAATAAACTTTTTTTGTATTTTATTTTTGGGAGGCTTAGGCCTAGATTTGGAGTTTGGCGGTAAAAGGGCTGTTAACGCTCCGCGGGCTTTTTTCTGGCCGCACCATAAATTTAACTCTGGTATCGAGAGTTAAAACAAATGCTGCGTTAGGCTCCAAAAAAGGAGCCTAGAGCATTTTTACCGCAAATGCAACTCTCGATACCAGAGTTGCTTACGGACGCGGCCGGCCTCAAAAACGTGCTCGTGCACGATTCTCCCATAGGAAACAATGGGACTGTTTGAGCTGAAAAAAAACCTAACACCTGCAAAAAAGCAGCGTTCAGCTCCTAACGCAGCCCCATTGTTTCCTATGGGGAAACACTTCCTACGTCTGCACCTAACACCCTAACATGTACCCCGAGTCTAAACACCCCTAACCTTACACTTATTAACCCCTAATCTGCCGCCCCCGCTATCGCTGACCCCTGCATTACACTTTTAACCCCTAATCTGCCGCTCCGTAAAACTCCGCCACCTACGTTATCCCTATGTACCCCTAATCTGCTGCCCTAACATCGCCGACCCCTATGTTATATTTATTAACCCCTAATCTGCCCCCCACAACGTCGCCGACACCTACCTACACTTATTAACCCCTAATCTGCCGAGCGGACCTGAGCGCTACTATAATAAAGTTATTAACCCCTAATCCGCCTCACTAACCCTATCATAAATAGTATTAACCCCTAATCTGCCCTCCCTAACATCGCCGACACCTAACTTCAATTATTAACCCCTAATCTGCCGACCGGAGCTCACCGCTATTCTAATAAATGTATTAACCCCTAAAGCTAAGTCTAACCCTAACACTAACACCCCCCTAAGTTAAATATAATTTTTATCTAACGAAATAAATTAACTCTTATTAAATAAATTATTCCTATTTAAAGCTAAATACTTACCTGTAAAATAAACCCTAATATAGCTACAATATAAATTATAATTATATTATAGCTATTTTAGGATTAATATTTATTTTACAGGCAACTTTGTAATTATTTTAACCAGGTACAATAGCTATTAAATAGTTAAGAACTATTTAATAGTTACCTAGTTAAAATAATAACAAATTTACCTGTAAAATAAATCCTAACCTAAGTTATAATTAAACCTAACACTACCCTATCAATAAAATAATTAAATAAACTACCTACAATTACCTACAATTAACCTAACACTACACTATCAATAAATTAATTAAACACAATTCCTACAAATAAATACAATTAAATAAACTAGCTAAAGTACAAAAAATAAAAAAGAACTAAGTTACAGAAAATAAAAAAATATTTACAAACATAAGAAAAATATTACAACAATTTTAAACTAATTACACCTACTCTAAGCCCCCTAATAAAATAACAAAGCCCCCCAAAATAAAAAATTCCCTACCCTATTCTAAATTAAAAAAGTTACAAGCTCTTTTACCTTACCAGCCCTGAACAGGGCCCTTTGCGGGGCATGCCCCAAGAATTTCAGCTCTTTTGCCTGTAAAAAAAACATACAATACCCCCCCCCAACATTACAACCCACCACCCACATACCCCTAATCTAACCCAAACCCCCCTTAAATAAACCTAGCACTAATCCCCTGAAGATCTTCCTACCTTGTCTTCACCATCCAGGTATCACCGATCCGTCCTGGCTCCAAGATCTTCATCCAACCCAAGCGGGGGTTGGCGATCCATAATCCGGTGCTCCAAAGTCTTCCTCCTATCCGGCAAGAAGAGGACATCCGGACCGGCAAACATCTTCTCCAAGCGGCATCTTCGATCTTCTTCCATCCGGTGCGGAGCGGGTCCATCTTGAAGCAGGCGACGCGGATCCATCCTCTTCTTCCGATGTCTCCCGACTAATGACGGTTCCTTTAAGGGACGTCATCCAAGATGGCGTCCCTCGAATTCCGATTGGCTGATAGGATTCTATCAGCCAATCGGAATTAAGGTAGGAATTTTCTGATTGGCTGATGGAATCAGCCAATCAGAATCAAGTTCAATCCGATTGGCTGATCCAATCAGCCAATCAGATTGAGCTCGCATTCTATTGGCTGATCGGAACAGCCAATAGAATGCGAGCTCAATCTGATTGGCTGATTGGATCAGCCAATCGGATTGAACTTGATTCTGATTGGCTGATTCCATCAGCCAATCAGAAAATTCCTACCTTAATTCCGATTGGCTGATAGAATCCTATCAGCCAATCGGAATTCGAGGGACGCCATCTTGGATGACGTCCCTTAAAGGAACCGTCATTAGTCGGGAGACATCGGAAGAAGAGGATGGATCCGCGTCGCCTGCTTCAAGATGGACCCGCTCCGCACCGGATGGAAGAAGATCGAAGATGCCGCTTGGAGAAGATGTTTGCCGGTCCGGATGTCCTCTTCTTGCCGGATAGGAGGAAGACTTTGGAGCACCGGATTATGGATCGCCAACCCCCGCTTGGGTTGGATGAAGATCTTGGAGCCAGGACGGATCGGTGATACCTGGATGGTGAAGACAAGGTAGGAAGATCTTCAGGGGCTTAGTGTTAGGTTTATTTAAGGGGGGTTTGGGTTAGATTAGGGGTATGTGGGTGGTGGGTTGTAATGTTGGGGGGGGGTATTGTATGTTTTTTTTTACAGGCAAAAGAGCTGAAATTCTTGGGGCATGCCCCGCAAAGGGCCCTGTTCAGGGCTGGTAAGGTAAAAGAGCTTGTAACTTTTTTAATTTAGAATAGGGTAGGGAATTTTTTATTTTGGGGGGCTTTGTTATTTTATTAGGGGGCTTAGAGTAGGTGTAATTAGTTTAAAATTGTTGTAATATTTTTCTTATGTTTGTAAATATTTTTTTATTTTCTGTAACTTAGTTCTTTTTTATTTTTTGTACTTTAGCTAGTTTATTTAATTGTATTTATTTGTAGGAATTGTGTTTAATTAATTTATTGATAGTGTAGTGTTAGGTTAATTGTAGGTAATTGTAGGTAGTTTATTTAATTATTTTATTGATAGGGTAGTGTTAGGTTTAATTATAACTTAGGTTAGGATTTATTTTACAGGTAAATTTGTTATTATTTTAACTAGGTAACTATTAAATAGTTCTTAACTATTTAATAGCTATTGTACCTGGTTAAAATAATTACAAAGTTGCCTGTAAAATAAATATTAATCCTAAAATAGCTATAATATAATTATAATTTATATTGTAGCTATATTAGGATTTATTTTACAGGTAAGTATTTAGCTTTAAATAGGAATAAGTTATTTAATAAGAGTTAATTTATTTCGTTAGATAAAAATTATATTTAACTTAGGGGGGTGTTAGTGTTAGGGTTAGACTTAGCTTTAGGGGTTAATACATTTATTAGAATAGCGGTGAGCTCCGGTCGGCAGATTAGGGGTTAATAATTGAAGTTAGGTGTCGGCGATGTTAGGGAGGGCAGATTAGGGGTTAATACTATTTATGATAGGGTTAGTGAGGCGGATTAGGGGTTAATACATTTATTATAGTAGCGCTCAGGTCCGCTCGGCAGATTAGGGGTTAATAAGTGTAGGCAGGTGTCGGCGACGTTGAGGGGGGCAGATTAGGGGTTAATAAATATAATATAGGGGTCGGCGATGTTAGGGGCAGCAGATTAGGGGTACATAGGGATAACGTAGGTGGCGGCGATTTGCGGTCGGAAGATTAGGGGTTAATTATTGTAAGTAGCTTGCGGCGACGTTGTGGGGGGCAAGTTAGGGGTTAAGAAATATAATATAGGGGTCGGCGGGGTTAGGGGCAGCAGATTAGGGGTACATAAGTATAACGTAGGTGGCGGTCGGCAGATTAGGGGTTAAAAATTTTAATCGAGGGGCGGTGATGTGGGGGGAGCTCGGTTTAGGGGTACATAGGTAGTTTATGGGTGTTAGTGTACTTTAGGGTACAGTAGTTAAGAGCTTTGTAAACCGGCGTTAGCCAGAAAGCTCTTAACTCCTGCTATTTTCAGGCGGCTGGAGTTTTGTCGTTAGAGCTCTAACGCTCACTTCAGAAACGACTCTAAATACCAGCGTTAGAAAGATCCCATTGAAAAGATAGGCTACGCAAATGGCGTAGGGGGATCTGCGGTATGGAAAAGTTGCGGCTGAAAAGTGAGCGTTAGACCCTTTAATCACTGACTCCAAATACCAGCGGGCGCCCAAAACCAGCGTTAGGAGCCTCTAACGCTGGTTTTGACGGCTACCGCCGAACTCCAAATCTAGGCCTTGGGGCTCCATGTACGAAGCAGCGAAAGCTGCTCCGGAGCCTTTGCGGGGCAGGTTCGCATATGCGAGCCTGCTTCCCGCAATGTAAGAAGCAGCGGTCATTAGACCGCTGCTTCCTACACCCTACGCCACCTCTTAGGTGGCGAAGCAGAATCACCGAGAGCTCGCTCGCTCTCGGTGATTGACAGCCCCTTCAGTCGCGTGATTGGTCGCGCGACTGAAGGGGCGGGCATTACACACTCCGCTGAGTGTGTAATGATACATACGGGCAAGCGGATCAATAGATCCGCTGCCCGTGTGTAGCGGAGGCGGGCGGACAGCTTTGCGAGTTAAGAAGCTGTCCGCCCGCCTCTTAGTACATGGAGCCCTTAGTGTGCTTTCTTTTCCGGACTTTTGTTACATTGTTTAGCGTGTGGAGCGGTCATGCTTAAAAAGCAGCCTCTGCCTTATACCAAGGAAGGGAGGAAGTTCCCACTCTCTCTCCATTGAGCCGTGTTTGGAGTTTTATCATCGGATGGATCATTTGCGAGCGCTCCGTTGTGCAGGTTTTCTTTGTACATACCATATTTTAGATATTAGCTGCAAAAGGAAAAAGATTTTATTTCTAGGTAATATGTATATTAGCCTGGTGTAGGTATATCCAAAATCGAGGACCAGGAAACAAATTGTTTTAATATTACAAGATACAAAACTCACTTTGTTTTTTGTTCCTTTGACCTATTTATTTAGTAATGTTTAGTTATGTTAGAAATTTCTCGCTCTGTGCTGTTCTCTGTTTCTTCTCCTTGCTTCTAATTCTCTAATTATTCACTAGACCTACTTTTATTTACTCAAATCGGAATCTGTTGGCGCTCTGCAAATAACCGATAATAATAATAACACCCATAAATCCTCATTTCTGAAAACGTTCAATGTATTATAATTGTCTTCTAAATCAGAGCTTTAATTGACCCAAATGATCTATATGGACCTATTAGGAACTTAAAATAGACTATACATTTTACTGTTGCTACATTTTCTGCTTCTTTTTACATAAAATATTTGGTTCTTTGCTGTTCTCACAACTTAAACATAAATTCTCCTTTTGATTCTTATCAATTACCCCCACAGAACTCTATAGAAAGCACAATTTCTGTCATATTAAACATCTAAATTAACTGAGCAGATATTAAAGAAGGCACATTAACTATCTTTTAGTTAGTTGACCTACATGTAAAAAAAAATCTTACATTGTGCTAGCTGCTGTTTGCTTTCTATAAATATCTTTATATGTCTTTTCCAGTGGTCTGCATATAAATTGGAGATACAATTACTCACTGTGTTTCAATTTCTTAATCAACATTCCAATTTCTGTCACTATAATATTGTGAAATATTGCTTCAAGTGAGATAGTTTACTTTAAATCGTCTTACACACAGTCTAGCACAGGGTTCTTCAAACTTTGTTTCCTAGGACCCAGTGCCATGATGCCACATACCTTCCCAACCCTATTATGCTTGGTCTGAAAATGTCTGAAGTAATATACAACAGGATAGCTGCAATTTTTAGCATGTGACTAAAATGTGTGTACTTTATTCCTGATTGTAGTCAAACTTGAAACTGCTGTAAAAGTTGATAACACACACACTACACTCGCATACAACACACACACCAAAAAACACTTTCATACAACACACACACTCATACAACCCCCCCCACACACACACCACATACTCTCATACAACACATACACAGTTGTGACCCAGTAAACTTGGTGTTGTGACCCAGTAATGGATTGCGACCCATGGTTTGAAGAACCCTGGTCTAACAAACACTGCATCTTTTAAATAAAGTATGTGTGCCTGAAAAGGATCTGTACTCTTGTAAATTAATATCTGTAATATGTGTGTGTGTGTGTTTGATAAATTGATTGCTATTTGTGAGAATAAGGACTTACTTAATTTGATCAATGTTTTACTAACCATGGGTATATTATGGCCTAGGCACACTAGAGTGGTAAAATGTTGGCATAGCTGATGAACTCATGTATTAGATCAAAAAGCATCACATACTGAAACTGAAATCTAACATTATTTACTGAATATTGTCACTTGACTCTAAGATGAAGGAATATTGTGCAACATATTTAAGGTCAGCAATGTAACACTTTAAATCACAGAAGTCATAACAGGGGTCAAGTCCTGCCAAAAAAAAGTGTGGGAACTCACCAAGACTTCCACTCCCTCACAATGAACATTGTTTTATACACACACATTTACATATACACACATAATGTATTTATATGTATATAATCTATATACTCTGGTTAATGAAAGCAAATTGAAACCAATTAAGTGCTGAATGGTTGCCTTTGGGCTTGAGGATGGACACCCATGATTAAATTTTTACATGAGAGGGGGGAATTTGGTAATTTAGGATTCAACTTATACTGAATACTGAAAAGCCAGACACATACTTTTTAGAACACATGAAGAGACATTTGTATATAGATGATGATAAATAATCCAAAAAGCTAAAATTTAAGGAAATGTTACTCCCTGGCTCTCAGGATGTGTAAGGCTTTGTCTGGATAAGGTTTGTGTGTGCACTCACTCTGCAGTAAAAAAACAATGATAATGTGATTTAAAGTAAAATTATGGTCACAGGTGTCTAAGCGTCATTTTCTTTAACCATTAACACATATACCAAGTAACTGTGAAGCAAATAACACTGACAGAGGAAGCAGGAGGCATGAGGGCACAGTAACATTGAAAGCAAAACAAGGTACCTTGCACTTTGGAATAAAACTGGCAAGGTTGAATCAGCAGCAAATACATTATATTGCACAGGTCAGCATTCTACAGAAAATCTGGCTTGCTGACCATAAATTGATAGACATACAGACACCAACATAGATAAACATAGCGCACATACTATTGGTGTATAATATAAAGTAATTATGCTTATCCTACGTCAAGATGTTTCACAAACACCTAACTAAACTAAAAGTAATCCCAATGAGAGAGAAAGCAGGAAGCTAAAAGGACATGACTCTTCCCTGCTTGATGAGCAAATATTTTTCTTTGGTGAAACACTGAACTTTTTTTAAAACAACTTTAAAATAGCTAAACTAGACACACATGAACAGCTGTTTAATGTCAAGATTCAAGCTGTCCATATTTTGTTTTTAACCCACATGGTGCATAGCCAGCTTAGATTCAGTTCCTCACACTCTTCTTCCTCCCCTCTCCTTCCTTTCCAGGTGTCAGGGTGCCAGGAATCAGACTGAGACGAGAAGTGCAAAAATAATCACATCTTTATTAATAACTAAGAAATAATAAAAAGTCCACAAGTCAAATAACAAGCCAGGAATTAAAGTCATAGTCAGACGAGCCGAGTCAGGAGCCAAAGCGAGTAGTCAGACGAGCCGAGTCAGGAACCAGGAGGGACATCAGGCAGCCAGGTAATATACAGGAAAATTAACTCACAAACAGGTTTGAGACAACGCAAGGGCAAAACATACTGAACAGAGGCCCTTTAAATAAGTGATGACATCACAATTCTAAGACTGCAACCTGTCTCACAAGGATGATGTACAACAGTCTGGCCATAAGAAGGCATGCAGGAAATGAGCAGCATCACACACTCTGCACCAAATTCAGCAAGAAAAGATGAGCAAAATGGCTGCCAGCAGCACATGGCAAACAAAGCAGGGAAAAAACTTTGACAGTACCCTCCCCTCAACGACCCCTCCCCCGCGGGAGGACAAAAGGTTTATTGGGGAAACGGGCATGAAAAGCACGGAGGAGGGCGGGAGCATGAACATCAGAGGAGGGAACCCATGAATGCTCCTCAGGACCGTAGCCCCTCCAGTGAACCAAATACTGTACACGGCCCCTGGACATACGAGAGTCAATAGTGCTGCTGACCTCATATTCTTCATGGTTGTCAACAGAGATAGGATGGGGACGAAGCAACACAGTGGTAAACCGATTAAAAACCAATGGTTTCAAGAGGGAGACGTGAAAAACATTGGAGGAGGAAGGTCAAGAGCGTAAGCCACAGGATTGACCCATCGGAGTATTCGAAAAGGACCAACATAATGAGGAGCCAGTTTATTGGAAGGCACACAAAGGTTCAGGTTTTGAGAGGACAGCCAAACCCTCTCACCAACCTGGTAGGAAGATGCAGGCAGACGCCTACAATCAGCCTGGAACTTTTGGCGCTGCATAAAATGATGAAGGCAATCCTGAATCTGCACCTATGTGGAACAGATTTGCCAGAGATACTCCTCCAAAGACGGAATACCCTGAGACATGAATGAATCGGGCAACAAGGAAGGTTGAAACCCATAATTTGCCATGAACGGGGATAACTGGGAGGAAGCATTAATAGCACTATTACGAGCGAACTCTGCCCAAGGTAACAGTTCAGACCAATTATTGTAGTGATCTGAGACATAGCAACAGAGGAACTTTTCCAGAGCTTGATTAGACCATTCCGCAGCCCCATTGGATTGAGGGTGATATGCCGAGGAGAAGGAAAGCTGGATCCCCATTTGAGCACAAAAGGAACGCCAAAATCTGGAGACAAACTGGATACCCCGGTCCAAGACTATCTCCTTGGGTAACTCATGTAAACGGAAGACCTCCCGGGTAAAAATTTAAGCAAGCTCCTGAGAAGTAGGCAGCTTCTTCAAGGGAATGCAATATGACATTTTAGAAAAACGTTCAACCACCATTAGGATAACAGTATTGCCATTGGAAACAGGGAGCTCGACAATGAAGCCCATGGAAAGGTGTGTCCAAGGACGCTCACCATTAGCAATAGGTTGAAGAAGACCCACAGGAAGACGTAGAGGAGTCTTATTCTGTGCACAAACTGAGCAGGAGTCAACATACGCAGCAACATCAGAACGAAGACCTGGCCACCAGAATTGTTGAGTGACAGACCAAATCATTTGGTTCTTGCCCGGGTGACCTGCGGCTTTAGGATAGTGGTATGTGTGCAAAAGTTTAGTTAGAAGATTCTCAGAAACAAAGCACTTACCACTAGGTTTCTCAGGAGGTGCATTGGTTTGTGAAGCCAGGACCTTCTCCCCCAAGGGAGAAGTCAAATTAGTACGTATGGTAGTCAAAATATGATCAAGAGGTATAACTGGAGTAGGTACAGACTCCTCCTTGGACAGAGGCGAAAATTGTCGAGAGAGGGCATTAGCCCTAACATTCTTACTATCAGGCAGGTAGGAGACCACATAATTAAACCAAGACAAAAATAGCACCCATCTGGCCTGTCGGGCGACAAACGTTTTGCTTTGGATAGATAAGTTAAATTCTTGTCATCAGTAAGAATGAGCACTGGTACTCTAGTACCCTCGAGAAGATGCCTCTATTCCTTGAGTGCCAAAATTATGGCCAGTAATTCCCTGTCACCAATTTCATAATTGCACTCCGCTGGAGACAATTTCTTAGAGAAGAAACCGCATGGATGCAAGGAACCGTCAGGCGTAGGGCATTGAGACAAGATGGCACCTACTCCAGTCTCAGATGCATCAACCTCAAGAACGAAAGGCAGGACAGGGTTAGGATGAGCCAGTACTGGAGCAGCAGCAAAGGAAGTCTTAAGACTATCTAAGGCCTTAATGGCAGAAGGTGACCAATGGAGTGGATTATTCTCTTTACGGGTCATGTCTGTGATAGGTTTGACCAAGGAAGAAAAGTTTTGAATAAACTTTCTATAGTTATTGGCGAAGCTCAAAAAACGTTGAATAGAGCGAAGACCAACTGGGCGAGGCCACTGCAGACATCTTGTCAGGATCCATGGAGAACCCTGCAACAGAGATCACATAACCTAGGAAGGTTACTTGAGTCTGATGGAATTCACATTTCTCGAGTTTACAAAACAGGCCATTCTCACGTAGTCTCTGAAGTACCCGTGAGACATCAGAACGATGAGCCTCAAGTGTGGGTGAGTGTATGAGGATGTCGTCTAAGTACACCACAACACACTGTTGCAACATATCTTGTAGGACATCATTAATACATTTCTGAAAAACAGCAGGAGCATTACATAGGCCAAATGGCATTACAAGATATTCATAATGCCTCCTGGTGTTAAATGCTGTTTTCCATTTGTGGCCCTCCTTAATCCTAACGAGATTGTACGCTCCTCTCAAATCAAGTTTAGAAAAGACCGTAGCTCCCTTGAGGCGCTTAAAGAGTTCCGTAATGAGCAGAATAGGGTAAGCATTCTGAATGGTAAGATTATTAAGACCCCTATAATCGATGCATGGTCTTAACTCGCCACCCTTTTTCTTCACAAAGAAGAAGCCAGGCCCTGCGGATGATCCCCCGCGACAGAGCAACAGCAACATACTCCTCCATAGCACAATTCTCTGCAACAGACAGAGGGTAAACCCGGCCCGAGGAGGAATGGCTCCGGGTTGCAGGTCTATGGCACAATTATAAAAACAGTTAGGAGGCGACGTACCGGTATGAACCTTGTCAAAAATGTCTAGAACCTCTTGGTACTCCTCTGGCAATTGAGATACCGAAGAAGTGCACAAGACTTTGACTGGTTTCCAAAGAAAAGTGGAAATACATTATGGAGACAATGACAAAATTTCAGACCTGCGCCAGTCGAGACTGGGATTGTGCTTTTGGAGCCAGGGATAACCCAGAACAACCGGAAAATACAGAGAGTTAATCACCTGATACTGGAGGGTTTCCAAATGGAGAGCCCCAACAGCCATGGATAACGGAGCAGTTTCGTGAGTAACGAGTGTGGGCTGAAGGGGCCTGCCATCAATGGCCTCAATAGCAAGTGTAACGGACCGAGGCAATACAGGAATGGAGTACTTTGATACAAAAGCACTGTCAATAAAATAGCCTGCAGCACCGGAGTCAACAAGAGCCTGGGTGACTTTAGCGGTTCCAGGGACGAGGATAAACCACCCAAGGTCTGCCCCTGACAGGACCTTAGGTGCGAGCGTTTTCCGGCCGTATAGGACAACACTTTTAAAGGTGGCCCTGTAACCCACAATAGAGGCAGAGCCCCTCCCTCCTCCTAAAGGCCCTCTCTGCCATGGAGAGACGCGTGAATCCCAACTGCATCGGCTCAGCAGTACCTGGTGACTCGGGACCAGGAGGCATGGGAGGAGAGGGAGGCATGGGTGGGAATGAACATGTAGGAGACAATGGAACAGGAGGCTTCCGCAAGCGCTCCTTGAAAGAGGGCCTATCTCTGAGTCTGATGTCAATTAGGATAAAAAAAGACACCAATGCCTCGAGATCCTCTTGTAAATCTCTGGCAGCAACTTCATCTTTAATCGCATCAGAGAGCCCATGAAAGAAGGCGGCAACAAGGACTTCATTGTTCCAACCTACCTCTGCGGCAAGCGTACGGAACTCAATGGCATACTGAGCAACAGATCTCGTACCTTGCTGAATGGACATGAGTCGTTTAGCAGCAGAGGAGGAGCAGAGGAGGAGCGAGCCGGAACATCAAATACCCTTCGAAAGGAGGCCACAAATTCAGGGTAATTTGAAATCACAGGTTTATTAGTCTCCCACAAGGGATTAGTCCAGGCAAGAGCTGTGTCAGAGAGTAACGAGATGAGAAATCCCACCTTAGCTCTGTCAGAGGGAAACGCCTGAGGTAACAACTTAAAGTAAATGCCCCCCTGGTTCAAAAACCCTCTGCACTGAATAGGCTCTCCTCCATATCGCTGAGGTAAAGTTGCAAAACCGGACATGCTCCTGGTAGGACTAGGTGCAGCAGTGGAAACAGGAGCAGCCATAACTTGTGGGACACTCTGGTCCAAAAGTGCAGGGTTTGCAGCGCTAGCGCAAATTGATCCAAGCGATGATCCTGTTCATCCATCCTGGAAATGATGGTACGTAAAGGTGGATTAATAGCACAATCAGGATTCATGGCCCTTGCGTAATGTCATGGTGCCAGGAATCAGACTGAGACGAGAAGTGCAAAAATAGTCACACCTTTATTAATAACAAAGAAATAATAAAAAGTCCACAAGTCAAATAAGCCAGGAGTCAAAGCCAGAGCTGGTAGTCAGATGAGCCGAGTCAGGAGCCAAAGCAAGTAGTCAGACGAGACGAGTCAGGAACCAGGAGGGACGTCAGGCAGCCAGGTAATACACAAGGGCCATGCATACTGAACAGAGGCCCTTTAAATAACAAGTGATAACATCACAATTCTGAGACTGCAACCTGTATCACACGGATGATGTACAACAGTCTGGCTATAAGAGGGCGTGCAGGAAATGAGCAGCATCACACACTCTGCACCAGATTCAGCAAGAAAAGGTAAGCAAAATGGCTGCCAGCAGCACATGGCAAACAAAGCAGGGAAAAATCCCTGATACCAGGACAGGGTGTTACTACCCATTACTTGAGGATCTCACTATCCCTCTAACCAGACTGTGCTCCAGCTACTTCCACCAGTAGCAGCATTGTTTACTGAAGCATTTCTGTTCCTCTCCAGGGGAACTTAGTTCCTCCTGCAAAAATAGTGCAGGAACTCCATTCCCATGCGTTCCTGCTTGACTTGAACCCCTGGGTCATAATAACCAATATTTATTACACAATAAGCTAAAACCACCATAACTGGAACCTAGGAATACAATTTCAGAGGAATACTAGATAGATCTTTTATTAGCAAAGCCCTTGGGGCATATTGTTTGCTCCCAACCTTACCACAAATTATGTAATGAATGCCTAGAATGGTATAGTGTCCTGTGGGTTGAGCGATTATAGACTCCCCAAATACATTGGTGTTTAAAAACATATTAAAAGTGTAGAATGTAACCCTTAGTCTCCCTACATCCAGCAGGACACAATACCATTCTAGGTATTCATTATACAATTTTTATTTCCTGGATCAGTTCTCTGGAGGGGCACTATTACATTACAATGGGGGTTGTGGAAGTTTAAGGGTTAATAGTCTAGTGGGGTTATATTACAATGGGGGTTGTGGCAGCTTAGGGATTAACAGTTTAGGGGTTTTATATTACTATAGGGGTTGTGGCAGTTTAGGGGTTAATAGTGTAGGGGGTTTATTGTGTTATTTGTTTTTGCAGTAAAAGAAAAACAACTAAACAAATTTATTAAAGAATTTTGTTAAGACATCCTTTCCTTATTCTTTTAATTTGTGTAGGCTGCTGTTCATTAATTTGATTATGTACCGAATGCACAAATTAGGCAATGTACTTGTCTAACATGTCTAAAAGGGATAATTTACATTACATTTTCAATGTAGATGGCGATGCTGTTTCGCCAGGATCAGAAAAGCATTGCTACCCACAGAGATGTATAATAAAACTCCTCTTAGCGAGACTGCCTTCAAATACTGATTTCAGCCCTTTTTAAAAGTTCACTGGCAATCTTAATCATACAACTGATCCCTTTTTAAAATACCACCATTATCATAATGCTTTTAAAATCAGGGTCTAGAAGTGGATAATAGCTATGGCACTTATGTGGAAACAAAGATACTCTATGTTGTGAACCAAGAGTTTGAGTTCCGGAGCAACTTACTGTCTCTAGGTCTCCCAAGACAACCATGCACTCGCCAACAATACAGCTCACAGAAGAGCAGCATACAACAGGAAGTCTATGATAAAGTAGACTTTGGGGAATAAATTCCCTTCCCACCACTGAGTGCACACCAGCCTTTTTGTGGCATATAGGTCAATGGATGCAAGATATTCTCTACTCTACATGGCTTCACACCTTTGGCTATCTATGTTTGGATCAGCTTCACAGATATTGTCCTCCAAATAACTTTTACTTGGTATCTTTTCCAGCTGAGAGTGTGGGTAAGCTTTTTTATTAAATGCTAGTGTCAGAATCAGTATTATTAATTTCTAATTGGTTTCTCACCTTTAGGCAATCATTCTTGATCACTAATAATCTTTGGATTTAAAAATATTGCAACAAAGCAAACAACACAGTAAAGGCGAATTCCTCTTCTTGCAGTCCATAGCTGCTCTTTATTTCTTTTGATGAACTCAATTTTAATATTTCTGGGTAACAGCATGCAGCTGCCTATGTGGACCTGACTGAGCATGCCATTTTTGACAGCTTTGAAGGATCTCATCTCAAGTAATATCTAAGATGAATGCTAGCTGATATTCTTTTACTACTAACAGGGTTGCAATTTAAATCTTTTTTGTCTCAACTGATAACCATCCATATTATGAAAAGCTATTTTTATTGCAGCAGTGGATAGGCCACTTAGCCAGTATGTATAGATATTTAGCGTGACTTCAGAGCTCTGGTAACTTACTTGAGACAAAAAGTACAGTTACACTCATAATAACATTGTCTGATAAAAATTACATTAAAAAGTTATAAGGGCTCAAATGTATGAGCTCTCAGGTGTTAGGAAAAAAAGGCATACAAAGGGTTTTAACATAGAGATACATACATATACATGTGTAAATATGTACATGTATGTGTGTGTATATATATATATATATATATATATATATATATATATATATATATTTGTGTGTACACATCTATTTATGTGTTTTTACTGTATATTTACTGTCCACATTCCAATGTTCTTCATTCACAGGATACTGTCCTTTTTATTGTAAATACATATATATATATATATATATATATATATATATATATATATATCCTGAGATATGACAGCAATTCATTATATATTGTACAAAATAGTTACATTTTACATAGCTATACACAGACAAAAGGTAGGTCTTTTTATAATTGTTCTTTTTCAAGGATCTCAGGTTGCTAGAAGATTTGAGAGTCAGTTTAGTTATTTGAACTTGTCACAATGATGAGTGTTGTAATCACATTGCAAGACAAATCAGCATAACAAGTTATAGAGAGTTGCAAGTTTACTGAGATGGATCTGAGGTGCAGATGCATACACATGTCAAGGTATTTGAAATATTATTAAATAATATATAGAAGTATATTTATCTTTAATTAATAAATCTGTGGATGTGCACATGGTCTGTAGACAAAGGTTTGTTTCTAAGAGATCTCCCACACTCATTATGTAAAATTATGCTGAACACACAGGGGGAGACAATGGAACATTTGGCCTGCTAAATTTTAGTACAGTCACTTAGAGGAATGTTGGGGAAGTAATTTTGAAAGAGAACAAAGGTTGTGGCTTGAGACAGGACCAAAACCATTTGCTCTTTAATTAAAAATACAAGCATCATTTAACCCCATACAGTTAATAAAAACATAAATGTCTAAGGCTGTTGATTTAGGAGATAATGAGATGAGAATTAGCAGACTGGAATCAGGATACCATTTATTTTTCAAACTGAAAAGGTGTAATAGAATCTCAGAAGTAACATGTTTTATGAGAGTTTTCAGCATTTGCACTTAAGTGCAGGGGACCCCATGTAGTGAGTATGAGACAAAAAGTCTGGCAACTGAATACTGAAA
The DNA here is from genome assembly GCF_027579735.1 of Bombina bombina. NCBI lineage: Eukaryota > Metazoa > Chordata > Amphibia > Anura > Bombinatoridae > Bombina > Bombina bombina. The sequence continues at coordinate 836,106,494 of NC_069503.1, read as the reverse complement.
GGACAATGGGGGGAATGTGACACAAATGGAGTTAAGTACATTTTGCAAAGGGAACAATGCCAGTTTTCCATGTATGTTTAAAATGATTCATGCTATATATATTGAAATTAAACACATTATATTAAATAGATAATTGCTGCAGGGGATATTTATATAGGAAATAAATTCAGATATACATAGAAATGATATATATGTTTTGAAAACATAAAAGGTCGTACTTAGCCTCTGGTTTTTAAGAATATTTGTGGACCTAAAAGTAAATGATTAATAATACTTAATCTTATTTCAGATGGACCATAGACATATGAATGCTTAGATAATTTCTAATAATTGTTTCCATTTCTATTGCAGGCATCAATTCATATATGCAGAAATTGTCGGAGACATAGAACATATTATATTAAGTGAAAGAAAACATATTAGAATATATAAATGCCATTAATTTCAGAATAATTATCAGTATAAACTAATATAATACAATATAAATAATGTTAGACACATGTCTCATATCAAAATGACCAGAAAGGTAATATGATATTATCAAGCTGCGATTGGTATTACAAACTTATTAATATGAAGAAAATTATGGTAGTTATTATACATTTTAAAGAAAGATGTTTAAATGTATAACTGTATTTCTTTGTCATGCTGCATTTGTTTGTGCTGTCTAATTGTAATGCTGCCACCCGGTGTTGCCATGAGAGAACTACAGCCAGAAAGCTTTTTGGCTGTTGGAAATGGGATATTCAGATTATCCAATAGAGGGACAAGGTTTCGAAGGGCCACCCATATTTCACACCAATGATTACACTATATAGTGCTATGCAGGAAAAGGAGGAAAAAAGGACTGGCTGCAGAGTTTTGTAACTGACTGAAACTGTTTTGCGTGGAACACAGTCAAACGATGAAAACAAAGTGGGCCATACTTCTCCTATTCCATTGCAATTACACTTATTTTATATGAGGTGTGAAAAATCTTGAAGCCGGATATCATTTTGGTAACGTATATATAGAGTATAAGAAAAGGGCTGCTAATTACATGTGATATTTTAAAGTCACTGCAGTTTAAAGATACAGTTTTCTGGGTTTTGTAAGATAAGTTATATGCATAGTCAATTTGTATTTAATAGATTTAAAGAAGCAGTGTGTTTTTCCAAGTTAGCATTTCACATATATATATATTGTTTAAATCTGTATCTGATTGGCTGAGTAACTCATCTGTGCAAGTTCTGAGATTGTAAGTTAATTTTGTATTAGGATTGCAGTTAAATAGCAGAACATATATATTATCCTATTGTTTTATAAACACTGTTTAGAATTGTATTGCTTGGATGTTAAAGGTTTTTAGTCCCATTGTGTTAAATAAATAAAGACTATTTATAAATAAGGTGGGTTTTTAATATAAGCGTGTAGGAATTTTGCATAGCATATTTAAATAGTTTTCAAGCGCATATAATATTATTTCATTTATGTTTATTATTTACTAATAATAAAGAATTCAGATATTTAGATTAATTTTATTATCTTAGCAAATGTATGTTTGATTGCAGGTTTAGTTTAAAGCATAGCATATTTAAATAGTTTTCAAGCGCATATAATATTATTTCATTTATGTTTATTATTTACTAATAATAAAGAATTCAGATATTTAGATTAATTTTATTATCTTAGCAAATGTATGTTTGATTGCAGGTTTAGTTTAAAGGAAGATTGTTAAATATATTCCCTGCCATATACTTACACATTGTTTAGAGAATACTGCTAAGATTTTCATAAATATACTGACATATTGTATGGAGGCATTGCGCGAGATATTATAAGTAATTATCATATTGATATAGTATATTTGTGGTAAATAGAAATTATTATAGAAGAGAGAAGAAATTTAATATTTCTAATTGATATTTTGAAAATATAGAAGTTTTTTTTTGAAAATTGAAATATTGATTTTTGTGTTCAAGATTGATATTAATATTTTGAAATATTATTAAAAATTAATTTTTGAAAAATTGATAAAAATATAAATTTTTCATATTAAAAAAAATTAGTCAAAAATATTAATTTTTCATATTTCAAAATTCGTAAAAATATTAATTTTTCATATTTCAAAATTCATAGAAAGATTAATTTTTCATATTTCAAGATTAATAAAAATATTAATTTTGTCATATTTCAAAGTTGATATTGATATTTTGAAGATATAATTTTTTTATTTCTCTCTCTTATTGGTCAAAATTGTATTAGCGTTTTATATTATTAAGTACAAACACTAAAATAACGATGTCTTCAGCAAAAAGTAATGCTAGCGTTTCTGTGCAAGATGAAATTGTGTCCTCCCCAATGTCCTCCGTCAATGAAGTGATTCAGAAAAAAACGCTCAAATTAGACGCCATGAATCACATCATGACTAGACTTGATATTGGGGACGATGTCTCCAGGTATATTAATGAGTGTAAAGATAAGGCCAAAGATTTAGTTAAAGATATGTGGTTTGAAGATGGGGAATTATACCAAATGTTACTGCAACTTATTAGATGCACGGAACTTAGGGGGCATGATGAATTAATTTTCTAAACTTGTATTTGAGCTATGAAATGTCTAACCAAATGGCAGGACAGAACAGACAATTAGGGCGGCTAAGGGATGAAAATAATTCATTACGAGAATTTCAAGATGCCTTTATTCAGACAAAGACAGAGGTTTTCCATATTAGCCAAAAGGCTTCTGATTTAGATAAATATAATCAGGAACTAATGGCTGATTTTAAAACTTTCGAAGAAGAATATCAAAAGTGCCAAGATGAAAATAATACTTTAAGAGCTAGATATCATGAGGCTGAAAAAGCATACGAGCATGCAATAAATAAATTACAGAGACAAATTAGCAGCAATAGGGACTGGGACAGAAATGATAGTCAAGATCCCAGGCGGGAGGATAGACAAAGATACCCAAACTATAGCCCTAATTCAGGCCCAGAGATAACTTTTTCCCCTAGACAACTACATAACTCTGGGGGACCAGAAAATTATTACGCTTCAAATGAAAGGCACTCTAGCTCAAACAAATAATAAGTCCCCAGTAAGGTCCAGTGATATACCAAATAAAGTGTATGACACCCCCACAATAATTAAATTCCTAAAGAATACAGTACGCCCATTTTCTAAAGGGAGGGCCACTTCCATAATTGACCACTTAGAGGCCTTTGAAAACGCATTATCTATAATGAGTGTTACAAATGAGCAATTAAAAATTGAATTTCTACCCTGGGTATTTGAAAGTAAGCATCACAAATTCTTTGCTTCACTAAAGGATATGAATATTCGTTCCTGGAGTGAAACAAAACGACAATGCAGAAAGGAATTCGGACAACATCGCACTAAAACGGCAGTGAGAATAGCTGTATATGGTTTAAAATGTAGTGCGAATCAAAGTCCAATCGAGTTCCTTTCTGTATTGAAGAATGCGTACAGCATGGCTGAAGATGATCCCATATTTGAAGGTTCAGAGTTTATGAATATATTTTTTGAAGCGCTCCCCACACCCATCAAAATCAACTTAGCTAGAGATTTTGAGGAGAACTGTTCATTGGAATGGCTGATCAAAGAGAGTACAAAGTTATACTCTATTCAGCAGTCCAGTGAACAGGGGGAAAAAAGGGAGAAAAAGCCCAATCCTAAAATAGTGGCCGAAACTAGGGTGTCACCTGAACCCCTAAATTTGGAGTCTAAAAAGAAAACCTATGCGGAAGTGGCCAGAGAAAACGGGCCATCTCCACAGAGGTTTAACTCTACCCCTCCCCCAACACGGGATGAGACGCTGAGAGACTATAGCCAAAGCGGGGGACATACTCAGGCGAATAATTACGCCCAAAGAGAATACCCACAGGATAATGGGTACCCGCGCAAAGGTAGATACAATAGACGGCGAAGGTATTCTCAGGATAACCAGACACCCCAGGTATATAATGCTCCCCAAGGTACTAGTACTGAGCAAGCTGAACCCTAGGGGCAACCACGCCAGAATAGAAATAGTGGCCCTGATTCTGAGGGTGCCCAATGGTCCAGGAATCATTACAATGGGGCACCAGGAGATAGACCCAGGGGTAGAGGTAACTTGTACAATCAGGTAGATATGCTGTTTACCCAGTTAAATCGGTTGAGCGAACAAATCGCTAATATGAGTCAAAAATCTACGGCTCAGCAACCGAACAATACTTTTTTAGGGGTACAGCCAGTGGTCAGCAGTGGACCACAGGCACAGTCATAAATACTGCAGCATCACCTGAGGGGGAGGGGAGAGATATACAAAATGTAATAATAAATATCAATGATACTAATCATATTCTCTCCCCACAGATCGAAAACGGACAATTTAGCTGTGATGACAGGCAACCTCATCCGGGAAAAATTAACAAAACTCTTCCCTTGCAGCTCTCTCCTAACCTTATCTCCACAGATGCAGTACACAAGAATCCAGCCGACCCTGTCATAGAGGAAACAGGTAGGTATGAAGCTTCCTCTGCACAGGAAAACGTGGCGAATGCAGGTAACACGTGGCGAAGCCCACAGATGTGTGAGAATGCAAATTTTATGTGTGAAATGGTAGAAACTGCAGGAAGATATTATGTATTAGTTAAGCTGCAAGATTCAGTCTCCAATCCTATCAGGGGATTAATTGACACTGGGTCACAGGCAACTATCTTATCCCACAGGTACTACACACAGCTAAATGAGCTAACACCCCACAAACCGAAAATAAAAGAATTTGAAGGTTCTCTAATAGGTGTTGGGGGTGACTCCCTAAAAGTCTACGGTACTGCCTGGTTAAAATTTAAACTGGGGAACAGGGTCATAAGACACCCTGTCATTATAGTGGATCTGCCAACTGATCGTTTAATTATTGGTAGTGATCTCCTGAAGCGATTAAGCACCATAATTGATAGCATAAATAATGTAATTTGGTCGCAAGTTAAACGGTCTATCAATTATGAAAAATCTGATATATCTCGCACCCGACATAGCTGTCACGTGGTGGAAGAGAAACCAGATGCTGTGGAGATTCATTTCAGAAATAACTCTATACCTGAAATCACTATTCTACAAATAGATGATCAGACTCCTTTTAGTGGCTCTGATGGTAATACTTTTAAAATTTCGCCTGGAAAGATAACGAATATTTCCCTAGATGGCGATGTATTAACCATATCACTCCACAAGGGGGATCATAAAATCCCTAAGGGGGGAGGCCACGCTCAATACCTCACAGGGATTGAGAGAGTTAAAGAGGATCTATTTATCCCTATACAAGTACATGACCTTGGTAAAACCAAGTATGCTAAAATAAACTTAAAACAGGAAGCTAGCTATATAAGTGAAGGTTTATTAGCGCAAATAGCTGAACCTAAAGTGATTAAATATCTTTCTCCCCAAGACCACTGTGTCAACGGCCTGGATGACAGGTCTGAAAGCTATAACATCACAGCTAAGTGCTTATTATCTATCTCTATTGGCAATAAGTCAGTGAAGCACCTGTTTTTAGTTTTAAATACTCCCCATAATCAAATATACATTGGCAATGATATCTTACATAGATATGCCATACAAATAGATTTGATTAATTCTTGCCTCTGGAGCAGGTTAAAGGGGGACCCTGAAGTATTTCAGGATGAAAATGCAGCCCTGAAATCAAACCAGCAATTGCCATATGCCGTGAATATGCAGGTATCTAGCGATGTTATAATTCCTGCTGGGGCTGATAAATTTCTTTTACCCTTACAGGTAAGGAGAGGTCAGAAATTAAAAACTTCTGAAACACTAATTTGCCTCTCCCATAAAATACAAAATCTGGGTGTCACAGTAACCTACACTCCTATGGTGAATATTGGAACTGTTCCAATACATATTGTTGTGCATAACATGACCCCACAGGATATAACATTATCCAAGGGAACTACCATAGGATATGCACTGGAATCAAGTTATTACACTTTTGGATTCCAGAATAATGTAATTGGGCTAATACCTGAAGGATACTTAACTGAAGAACAATTAATAGAACAATCCTTTGCATCTATGCCAGAGGGTCTATTTAATATTCAGTCTATTTATCCCTTCAGCTCAGAGGAAGACATCTGTAAAATTGAAGAAGCCTCTCTAGTGTTTGATCAGCCAATCAAACAGCAAGATTACCCCAATACCCAGAGTCATGGGAGCAATGTAAACTATAATCAAGGGGATCTCACCTCTAGGTTGGAAGAAGCCTATGAAATAGGACAGCCTGAAATCTTTCCAGGATTTCAGCAAATAGTCGAAGAGCAAATATCCTTAGCTAATGGCTGTTCCAGCGATGATGAATGCCAACAGCTGCGAGAACTCCTGATGGAGTACAAGGATATTTTTGCTAAGGATTCTTATGACTGTGGTACTACAGACTTGCACATTGCAAGAATACAAACAGATCCCGATGCGCCACCTGTATTTATCAAACAATACAGACTTCCCTTAGCCTCATATGATTCTCTTGCAGAGATCATAAGGAATTTGGAAGAAAGAGGTATTATCAGACAGGTGCACAGCTCTTATAATAATCCTATTCTAGGTGTCCTTAAGCCCAATGGACAATGGCGTTTGTGCGCTGACTTAAGACAGCTAAACAAACGAGTATACATGTCTGGCTGGCCTGTACCATACATTGACCAGTGCCTAGCACAAATGCAGGGATCCAAGATATTCACTGCCATTGATTGTGCACAGGGATACTGGACCATAAAGGTACATGAAGAGGACCAATATAAGCTAGCATTCTCCTTCCAAAAGGTCCAATATGCATTCCAGAGACTTCCATTTGGATACATAAATTCTAGACATGAATTTGCTGTATTCATGCATAAGGCTATGCCTGATGCACTGGAAAGGGGGACCTTATCTTATGTTGATGATGTTTTAATCAAAAGCACAGACTTTGAAAAACATGTCGCAGAGCTTAAACACGTCCTCAGCCAACTTAAAAGGGCAGGTGTCAAATTATCCCTACAAAAAGCTCAATGGTGCCGCACTCGTGTAAACTTCTTGGGACATGAAGTTACCTCTGAAGGATTAAATCCCCAAAAGAAAAAGGTGGAAGCTATAGTGAATTCTAAAAACCCAACTAATTTAAAGGAATTGAGATCATTTCTGGGTATGACGAATTATTCTCGCAAATTCATTGATAATTATGCGGAATTAGCTAAACCACTACTACTTCTTCTAAAGAAAGATGTGAAATGGCACTGGAGTGAGTCTCAAGATACAGCCATCAGAGAGCTGAAGAGAAAACTCACTCAAGCACCTTGCTTAGCGTACCCTGAAGGTGGTAAACCTTTCTTCTTAGAGACAGGTTACACAGATATAAGCATGAGTGCTGTTTTATACCAAAAGCATGATAATTTGAACAAAGCCATTGCTTGTGCGAGCAAAAATCTATCCCCAGTAGAAATAAAATTTAGCGACTGCGAAAAAGCCCTCTTATCTACTGTATGGGCTCTTCAAAATTTCCGCAGCTATATACAGGGCGAGAAAATAATTGTAGAAACGGCCCACCAGCCTTTGCTATATTTGCAAAGTGAGAGAATAAGAGATGGGAATTTGTCTAATAGCCACATAACAGCGTGGACTCTTTCCTTACAAGGCTGGCCACTAGAAATTCGCTACAAGCAGAATAAAAAGAATCCAGTCGCACAAGGGCTTGCTGAGCTCCACGACTGTACTGCTAGAGATCCTGGGGAAGAATTATCAGAAGATTATTTTCTGGAGGAACAATTGCTTTCCCCATATAAAATATACAATGAGGACCATTGTCAAACACTACCTTGGGTGTATGTTGATGGTTGTCCTTACCATGCCACTATTGATAATGAGCGCAGATTAGTCGCTGGCATTGGTATAACTGGGGTAAATGGATTCCCAAATATATCTATAGGTTTCAACATTGGACCAAGATCAAGTCAGGTTGCAGAACTAACTGCTGTTTTCAAAACCATTGAAATGGCTATTGAGCATGGTATTCATGAATTTGTGATCATAACTGACTCAAATTATGTGCGTGACAGTTTTGTTGAATACCTGCCAACTTGGAAAAGAAATGGCATGCAGAAAAGCAATAACAAACCAGTCAAGCATGGCAAGTTGTTCTGCGAGATTGATAATCTGGTGGTATCCAATGATTTAACCATACACTGGAAAAAGACCAAGGGTCATTCCAGAGTTCTAGGTCCTGATAAGGAAGGCAATGACCTTGCGGATTCATTAGCCAAACAAGGAGCCATAACTGGAGAACTCCTTAATATTGACCACTTAATGGGTGCAATTCAGATAGAAGTCATTACCAGAAACCAGGCAAAACAACAGAGTGAGCCTAACTTGGTACAATGGAGTCAGGATTCTCCTAGTGAGGACCTGATCACTAGTCAAAAAGAAGACCCCATTGTAGGCATCGTCTATAAACACATAGAAGATCCTGAAAGCAACCCCATCTCAAAAGATGATTGTATTGGCAAGGAAGAACTTAGAATCTTAATAAAATCTACATCACAATTCAAGTTACAGGATGGTTTGTTAATTAGAACTTCCAAAACTGGCATCCAGCAGTGGGTAGTACCCATCAAGTTCAGAGGTCTAATGCTTCAACATGCCCATGATGCTCCCACATCTGGTCATCCTGGTGCCAAACTCACGTATGAAATATTACGTGATTATGCTTTTTGGCCACACATGTTGAAAGATGTTCAAACCTACTGTCAAGGGTGTTTAATCTGC